>NW_025422840.1:0-148583 GCF_020497125.1 Mauremys mutica
TAAACTTCCACATACCACGCTGGGTGGGAATGAGATTGCTAAAATGTGTTGGCACTGTGTGTGTTGCATAGGGGCAGAGCAGGGTATGGAAGATGTAAAACTAATTGACTGGTGCATCTTCAAATAATCCTCTGCTGGACTTCTAAGGAAATATGGTTAGACAAATCCTAAAGAGGACTTGGAAAGAGCTCCCTTTGTTCATTCTGGCTAATGAAAAGACCCTTTTTATAATACGGCAATCAACTTCATGGGTCTGCAGGATCAGTCTAATTGGTCCTACAAATGGATTCCATTTATTTGAGATAATGTAACTCACCATCCAGACATAGTCCCATACCAAGAATAGTGGTTCAAGGAACACATCTTTCCCCAAGGTTAATCAAATCCCAGTGATATAATTAAGTGATCAAGGAGACCTGGTTTGTTTATTTTTTTACATTTCATGATCATGAACCGGGTCTTTACAGATGTGATTAATCTGGAATAAACCAGGTCCCCGCAGTTGAATGTAAATACAGATTAGTCATAGGTCAATTTGTGGTGGTGCAGAGTACCAGAATATTGCTCCTTTTAGATTCTTGTGCCTAGAAACTAACCGTGATTCTTTAACGATGGTGCTTACGATACTATAGTATTTTAGAAATTCATAGACAGACAGGCAATAGGAACTTGGTGGCTCATTTTAGTGGCTAGAAATTTATATCCTCCAGCTTCTTATAAATGGGTGCATCCGATTTGTTCTGTACTTACAGGTAGAATACTGAAGAGGGTTTTTAGAGATAAGTGAAAGAACAGCTGGATACAATATTTAAATACCATGCGAGAAGTGGAGAAAGTCTAGGATTACAATTCCAAATGCTATCGACAGGCAGCTCAGACAGAGAGGATCGTGGTATTACTTGAGTTTAACCAGGAACATGGTTTTGCAGAAGAGAGAAAATTGGTAGAATGTTTTCGAACAACTCTTTGGGCATTTAAAGTTCACAAGCTCTGGACTGGAGACATGTGATTAACTGTCCACAAGCAAATGACAACTGTTAAAATTTTTGGGGGGGAAGTCTCCACTCAGGTCAGTAGCAGGTTATAACTGCAGAGACAGTTGATTGGTAGGACCATGAAACCATTTTGACTGGACCTTTCACCCAATACTCCGAGCAGAAACCAAACATAAATACTTTTGAGGCTTGAAAATGTTTTTTTAACATTTTTTAATGAATTATTATAATCCAGATAGTTTTGAAATTAGAAGATCAAACAACCATGCCCCAGGTGAACAGCTCCCCACACCATCCTCAAATTCAGCAGTGTCTAACTGAATGGGTAAACAACCATTTGCTTAGGATCCAGATTCTAACCCCCTTACTTCCTATGCTGAGGGGTAGTGTTACATGTTAGCCACCTTGGCATAAAGATGTCAGATATCTGGCTGGGACAGTAGCCCTGCTTTCCATGGTTATTCTCTTCTGTCTGGCCCAACAGGGCAACTACTTACGCAGGTCAGTGGGGTCTTTTGATGTTAAGGTCATGTTGTCACCCTGTTACCAGTCCCATGCAGTGGTGTGTTTTAGCCTCTTGAGCTAATGCCACACTTGAGTCCCACCCCCTTCCAGGGTTTTAATGATCTCAAAATAAAGGGAATTACTATGAACTTCAAAGACAGGGTCCATCTATCTGAGGAGTCTTTGGCAGGTCCCCAACACAGGGCTTATCTTCATACAGACAGTTGTCTTAGTCAGTCTTCCTGGGCCTGGTTATCTCCTCCACCTGGAGGCTCATCTGGGCAGCAAGCTCTAAATAGGTAATAATTGGAGATATACCAATCTCCTAGAACTGGAAGGGACCTCAAAAGGTCATTGAGTCCAGCTCCCTGCCTTCACTAGCAGGACCAATTTTTGCCCCAGATCCTTAAGTGGCCTCCTCAAGGATTGAATTCACAACCCTGGGTTTAGCAGGCCAAGGCTCAAACCACTGAGCTATCCCTCCCCCCCCCCTCACATACTTAGCTGAAATCAGGTTTCCCTCACCAAGAGAGAAGTCGCATTCTGCTCTTCTTCCTGGTGAGCCCCAACCTGAGCTGGGCTTTTTCCTTAACGTCCATCTCCACCCCAGACATCTGATGGAGGTGTAGCATGGTGAGGCCAATGGGGGCCACAGGGCCTCATTAACTCCCCCTTGCCTGGATGCCCCATCACACTGACCCTTAACCATTAGTAGAAAAATAGGAGACTATATTTCCAACTTCTTTACTTCCAGGTCATCTTGGAAAGGGAAAGAGCCAAACATCTGCATTCAGAAAAAAAGAAGAAAAATGTTCAATAGTAAATAAACTGAGAATAACTTTTGAAGATAATCCCATGAGTGAGTTCCCATACTTTCTTGATATGTTAGGAGATCTTATCAGGATAGGGTTGGCTTTTCAAAAGCAACCGTGTGCACTTCTTTGCTTCCTCCTTTTTGGCAATCATCCTTTATTTCTTTTATTTATTTATTGACATTACCGCCGTGCCTAGAGGCCTCACTCCGATCAGTGCTCCACTGCGCTAGGCATTGTGCAATAGTTTACAATCAAAATGCAAATGTAACAGGTGGCTGAAACAAACAAACAAGAAGAGGGGCGGTACGGAATGAGGTAACAATCATCTGAGTGCAGTTTTGCATAGACTTGCTATGTGCACAGTTTGTGGGAGTGATAAACTGATAGCAGTAGGAACCTTAGCATGCCACCAGGCTAGATACTATCAGATCCTACATGAGGATATACTGAAATAACAAATAAGGCTATCCACTTAGCATATGGTCATTCAGTCCCAAAATGCAAAATGTTCTTCAGACTGACTTCCACATACCACACTGGATGGGAATGAGATTGCTAGAAGGCCCACAACAAGAAGCGCTAGAAAAAGCATGCAGAATGTTCCTCACACTGACTTCTAGACCAAAAATAGTCAGGTCATCAGTGTGTCCAACATGCTTCTCTGAAACAAATTTCTAAACTTTCCAAGGTTCACCCTTTGCTAGATTCATGTGGGCTTATAGTTTGCTTGATGATGGCCATAAGGAATAAGAGGTTAAATGCAGAAATCAATCAGTGATCACTTACTGAAAGTTAAATGGGGAAAAGAATTAACAGGAAGAGCCAATACAATTTTGTTCTGTTTGGTGGGATGATCATTAGAGGATATTGAAAAGCAATCTCTCTCTCATCAGACAGCAGCTGCATGGCATAACTAAGACATTTTATTGCAAGGAAAAGAAAGATGCATAGCCAAAGTCTGAGATGAGAACGATGGAGCTTTCCAGAGTTCACGGCAGTTGAACAGGTCCCTGGAAGGATGAGAACCAGTGCAGTTCTGAAGTACTTTTTTCTGACCCTAATAGATACAGGACAGAAATGAATTGAAGTAGTGAGTACTTAGCACCTGCAGGATCATGCCTGAAAACATTTTTCAGTTTAATTCCTGCCAAATGCCAAGGGGAAAATGTTCCTGGATGAGTTAAGTTTTTTTGGAATCACTGTCTCTTGTTATAGTATCCTTTATTTTTCAGTCAACAAATGGATCATCTGGGGAGATGTTTTCCCAATTTTGCAGTGCTGCTGGGCTGGGAAACTGCAGGTATTGTTTCTGCATTATTGTTATGAATGTATTTATTTGTATCACAGCAGTGCCTAGTGCAATAAGCAGGAGGACCTCACAGTGCTAGGTGCTGTACATACACAGAAGAAGAGAAAGTCCCTGTCCTGAATTGCTTAGAGTCTAAAAAACAAGAAAGGAAAAAGGTGAGAGACGAGGATACAACAACTAACAAGAAGATTGGGAACTGAGGCACAGAGAGGTCAAATGACTTAGTCACTTAGTCTGTCGGGGAGCTCAGAACTGAACTCAGATCTCATGCATCCAGGATTTTCTAGATGATACGTTTCTTCTCCTTTTTAATATGTTTGTTGTTTTGGACAGACCATTCACTGATGTTGAAAGGGCAAAGTCCTGCTCATAAGGTCAGAAACATCCTGGCCTGGGAGATAGCCTACTGTAATAAAGTCCTGAGATATTCTTTGCAGAGACTAATGCACCAGATGCACGGGGCGAGGGTTAGTTTTAGTACCAGTCTGTGAGGCTGCAGCAAACCTGATGATGTTTCCAAATTGTAAATCACTTCAAGGAGCAACCTGGGAGATGGAAAGCTCCATATTATAGTGTGGGGGATAAAACACTTTTAAATGCTAATTAATAGGGAGAGGATCCATCTTGTGCATTGACCACAAAGGTCTCCGGTGACTGCAGGAGGTAAAGGAGAGCAACACAGCATTTTACTTGTAATGCACTTTTTTATTTCACCTTGGAGATCAGCTCATTAATGAAGCTGGCACAGGGGCAGCGAGACTGCTTTCCCACAGTGACTCCTGACTGCAAGGTGCTTAAGCTCAGACCGAAGCCATAGGAAACGTCCTGGGTGAATGTAATATAGAATCTCCCATTGATTGGCAGAGATTATGGGCCAGAACTGCAAGGCAGATTTAAACTGATCAGAAAAGGGGTGAGTGAGGAATGAATGTAATTTAGCGTCCGCTGAGGGGGAAATGAACATAAGGGGGCAGAAAGAGGAAGCAAGTAAGACAACTAATGTGGGAGCAAGATAAAGCATGTCTGTATGTGAGCTGTGGGATGGGGACTGTCTTACCTTACGTACCCCCTTCTTATTAGCTGCTTTTCCTGCTATACCCTCATCTTCCTCTCTGGCTGGTAAGTCACACGCAGTGCCTCCCACTTGGCACCAGCTCCTCTCCTGGCGCCATTTTGCACTTTCACTTTTATGCCAAACAGGGGAAGGTTTCATGACATTACCATTTACTTCCATTGAAACCTGGCCATCCAAACCTGGTATGTCTTGGGCATGATCCCCCAGTGCCCTGCACCGTTTACACCAGGGCAATGTGGGTAGAAAATGCTACCAACTCAGAATAGTTATGTCTCACGGTTTCACCAGTGTAAATGATTGCACGAGGTACAGGGCACTGGAGAATCCAGCTCCCAGTGTGTAATTGACACCACTGTTTATGTTGCTGCTGAGCTACATGTCACTCTCTGTCTATAAAGTGCCTGTCGCCGTGAAGTCTAAGTGTTACCGAATCCGCTTGCACCCGGTCTGGCTCTGACCCCAGGTGTTTGTGCCCAGAGCGTGATTTCAACGGGGTGCAACTGGGGAGAGCTACAGTTGGGAACCAGCTCTGCTCTTCAAATGCAGGAGGGTTCTCAAATTGCCCAGTAGGACAATAGGGAAAAGTGGAATGGACACAGTATGGGCCACACGTCACCGCTCATCCATTTGCTTTGAAGATGACCCCACTTCCTCCAGCTCTGCCTGGATTTGCTCTCTTTAGGGGCCTTTGAGCTCAGCTGTGCCTGGATCACAGAACGTCTCCGTGGTCCTATACAGAATGCATACTGAGATACAGATGACATGGTGGTAATAGCGGTCACCTTCCACCTCTGAACCAGAGCTCAGATCTCTGCCTGGGGCACCTATCACAAGTGAATTCGGTAGGTCTCAGACTATAACTCACCAATGGATTTTCCTACCCTATTTCCAGACACGCCTGTGTGCTGAGCTCCTCCAGATCTTCTCCCCTTCCAAAGAACTGCACGTCCCCTAGATACACGGCTGCATGTGCCACACACATCAGCCAGCTTGGGGACATATAGCATGACCCCCCACTCCCGCCATCCCTCAGGTCTTGTCACTACCACATTGCCCGTCTCTCCATCCCTGCAGTGCTGTGGCCCCTGGAGTCCAAGTTCCAAATGGCCTGATTCTGCTCTCTTTTACATTGGTGTAAATCAAAAGTGACTCCACTGAAGTCAATGGGCTTGCACGAGGTGTTAGAGCAGAATCAGGCCCAAGGATTCTGCCCAAATCCCACCCATTACTCGAATTCAATAAAAACAGGCACAACAGTTGGCTGGTGCTGTGTGTTGGGCTGGCACAAGCAGCTGTTGCATCCTGCCCTGGGGTGGCTGCCTTCAGTGGTTGCACATTGGCTCAATTGCACAGAGTCTGTAAAGTGCTTTTTGATCCCAGGATGAAAAGTGCTGTATAAATGTAACACTCACTCATTCATACACGGGTCTGTCCGTCAATCCCAAGCGTACAGTCTGCAGTTTGGTTATTTTCTGTGGTTAAGGGGAACCACACCATGTTTAACACCATCTCAGAGTCTTTGTTGACATTCTTTTTCATTCTTTTTCAGGCTATGTTTAGACTGTGATTTCCAATCTTCTTGACTAAGATTGTTTTAAAATGCAGTAGCGTCTATTAAATGCTCCATGCGTTTCAGCCATAACAAACTACTGAAGAAAAACATGGGGTGGGAGGGGTAGGATGTTGTGCATGTCAATATAATTTTTTTAAGCCTATACAGGATTGATTTGTTTTCACACTTTTGAAGAATATTCCCAGCTGAAATATACAAACATGGTGATAAGGAGGAGGGAGTGAAACCTACAGAAACAAATGAAAGGGCTACAGAGTAATCAGATAATTGCAATAAACTCACAGAGCATTTGTAAATGCAGCCTCTCTTTTTAAACACTTTGAACTAAATATCTGATCATGAAACAAACTGTCAGATGAATAGAAATCACACACATGCTGCGGGGAAATCTAATGATTATTAGGTCAGTTAAATGAACAAAACAATTAAATTAATTTGTCTGCCGTGCGCCAATTTATGTCAGTGCGATAATATAATGAAACCCTCCAAACAAACACCTGTTAAGGGAACAATGCACAGACAAATGCAGTGAGCACTGAAGGATTAAGCTGTCTCTCTGCACAGTTACAGGGGGGAACTATTAGCAGGGAAGATAAGGAGGTTGATTTTGCACAGCACAGGTATTGCACCTGTAAGTGGTGAGCAGGGCAAGGAATTTAAGGAGAGTGCTACTATGTGAACGCAGAGCTCCTACGGCCTAGAATGGACAGCCAGATCTGGCCCCCCTGCAAGAGTCACACATCCTGAAGTGTGCCTAAGGAGTAGAAGGCTTTGGCCCAGAGATCCCCTTCAGAAGACATCCCCAGATTGGATTAGGGATACTGGTGTGGCCTCACCTTGCAGCCCCCAAAGAAGGAATTGAGTGGACTCAATGGACAGTGCTCCTCTCTATCTGAAGCCTAGCAAGGGAGGTATGTGGATCCCACTAGAATTTAAAATGAAAAGAAAGGGAGGGGCGGCTCTGGACCTGGGCAGCTTTAGATACAGTACCAGGCACTTAGGAGGATTTCCACTTTTGAGCCATGGAAGCAGAAAATGACTTTTCCTTTCCAGATTTAGCTAATATTCAGAAAGGGAATCTAGCACCTGCCTTCCAGATTTGAACACCTCAAAATTCAGGAGTGCTCAAGCTCAATTTGGGCAGCTGTTACTTCATTTCTCCCAAATCAAATATACTGATCATCCACTGTAACTTGCTCTAGGAAAAAGTAGGATAAAATTGAGCAAGAAATGCTTCCCAGTGGTTTTTAGGACTGGAATTGCTATTTTCAACAGCCATTGCCTTTTTTTTTTTTAAGTTTTATTTGTTTAAAAGGAAGACAGTGATATTGCATTGGCAAATTCCCCATAGAAACAAAGAGTGGAACAAAAGAATAATAAAGGCACCTCAACTTTTCCTCATTTATGGAGGACAGTCTTAGAATATGCATCCAGATATCCTCCAGTCACACAAGCTGAAAATTGTTCCACTTTACTGCAGTTCTGTAACTATATGGGAACCAATCCTGTCTGTGTTCTGTGCGCATCCAAAATTCCTGCTGAATGGCTCACCCTGGGAGCAAGTTACCAGTGACCCAGGGCTGGGGTGGAAGGAGGGTGCAGGTGTGGGAGGGGGAGCCCAGGGCTGCAGTGGCAGGGGGTGTGGGTGGAGGGGGCAGAGCCCAGGGCTGGGGCGGCAGGGTGTGTGTGGGTGGGTGGGGGGAAAGGAGGGAGCCCAGAGCTGGAGCGGCACGGGGTGTGTGGGGGGGAGCCTATGGCTGGAGTGGCCGGGGGTGGGGGTGAGAACCCAGGGCTGGGGCAGCAGGGGGGTGCAGGTTGAGTGGGGGGATAAAGAGCCCAGGGCTGGAGCGGCAGGGGGGTGCGGGTTGTGGGGGGAGAACCCAGAGCTGGAGCGGCAGGGCGTGCAGGTGGGGGGGAGACCCCAGGGCTGGGGCAGCAGTGGGGAGAACCCAGGGCTGGAGTGGGGGCAGCCAAATTTTTTATTGCTTGGGGCGGCAAAAAACCTAGAGCCGGCCCTGATTTCTATCAAAATTTAATTTTTTTTCTGCAAAAATATTGGTTTTGTCCAGAAAACCATTGTTTAGTCGGACGACAAACTGTAGACCATCTGTAGTCAGGATGCACACAGGGGAAGGGGCTAGGGGGGACAGTGTGTGTTTATCAACCCCTCCCCTCCCACACCCCTCAACCTGCAACAGATGCTGAGGTTCTCTCATGGAACAACTGGAGCTCCCTACAGGGTGGTGGCAAGGAGGCCTACATCTGGGGCCAAGGCACAGAGTCACCCCTGCAATACTTTCGCTGTTCCCCCTGCAGCAAGGGGAGCACAGAGTTTCTGGGGGAAAGGCCCCCCTGCATCAGTGCTATTCACTGGGAGGAGAGGGCTTCTGCCTGCCCTTCATCCCCTTTGTGCTGCTGCAGCAGGCTCAGTGGAGCCAATGTTTCTTATTTGTACTGCAATAGTAACTAGAGGCCCCAAATGGGACTGGGACCCATTGTGCTAGGCGCTGTACAAACACATAGTGAGACACAGTTTCTGCCTCAAAGACCTTACAGTAAACAGACAAGACCAAGCGGGGAGGGAGAACAGAGTGCAGCAACTTGCATGAGATCACACAGCAGGTCGGTGGTAGATCCAGCAGCCTGAGGCCAGTGTCCTAACCACTAGTCCATGCTGCCTCTTCAACCATGAATCAGGACCATCCAGTGGTGGGGAAACTTAGGCCCTGGGACTGCAAATCAGCCTCTTCCCGAGGGCAGTTCAGAAAGTCTGTGATCCGACCACCACGTAGTAGTGTTGTGAGTGTAAATCCATATACATCATATGCATTAAACTCTAAGCAGTTACAAAACAGACACCAGTGGTTGGTTTTTTCCCCCAGCTAAGTCTTCCTTCTGCACTTTCCATTCATCACAAAGCATGCACTTTGCTCTAAATCTCTAATATCAGTCATCAGTTTTGACTGGTAGGTGTAAAATAAGAAGAGAGAGGGAGTGAAAAAGACACAGCGAGAGAGATTACTAAAGCACTGTTTGTGTTATTCCAGTAACTGATGAGTGGAAAGTTCCCTGCAAGAACTAAATACACATTTTATCACAGGCTAATTTGGCTGAGCTCAGGTGTTTTTGCTGAGTGATAGCTGATGGACTGTCTTGTTGGCTAAAGGGGAACCTGTCTGGTACAGAAGGGTTCTGCAGTGTTTTCCCAGGAGATTGCAGGATAAACTTACTGATGCTTATATAACAGATGCCCTTCAAGTAGGATTATAAGATACACACTGAATTTATTGGGGGTCTACTAATTTTCGCACATGACTCGTCATATGACTGTCTACTAAGTTTACAGCAGCGACTTCACAGTAATGTCAGATGCACTTGATCAGATTCAGCTCTTAGTCATCTCTCGGTGACATCTGAGAGGAGTAACTGTTTAGGGCTAGCAGAGAGCAACATCAACAATAAAGAGGAATAGTAAACGATAGTTACATCTCGGGTATCCAATGTCAGCCCAAATTCAGGCATTGCTGTGTCAGAGAAACGAGCAGCAGAAATGCCTCTCTGGCAGTGTCACCGTACGAATATAAAAGGTAAAAAAAAAAGCCCTCCTCAGGCAAGGAGGAGTCAAAAGAGGGTTTTGGGTCCCCTCTGGCAGTGATACAGAAGTGCAATGTCTCCTAGCCTCCTCCCCAAGAATTAGAAGGTTGGTGGGTTTTAAGAGCAGGTTGGACAAACACCTGTCAGGGATGGTCTAGGTATACTTGGTCCTGCCTCAGCACAGGGGACTGAACTCAATGACCACTCGAGGTCCCTTCCAGCCCTACATTTCTGTGATTCTATGATGGGAGTTAGATTCATTTCCCTGTAAGCAAAGATGCTCAGAATAATGTGCAGAGCAGTCCAGAGTCATTCAGAGCTATGATTGGGAGGTCAGGGAGAAAAAAAAGGAAAAATCGGTAACAATTTTCTATTAAGAATCAAGGTTCTTCTGTGAGGCGGGTGTGGGGGGCGTACAGGCTGTCCCTCAGTAGACCTGGGCATGGAATCCTGCAAATGATGGGAAGCATAAGACACTCCCCAGTGCAAGGGAGAGGGAAGTGACACAGCTGGTGCTTGGGCTAAGGATGAAGAGGATGACTGAGGTTCTCTCCTCTGTTAAGAATAGCTGTGTTCCACTATCATTTCATCCTGAACGTGCATAGGAAAATAGGAATTATCAGACCAGTGGTTTCATCAAGCCCAGTATCCTGTCTCTGATATTGGCCAGTACCAGCTGCTTCAGAGGAAGGTGCAAGAATCCCTGCAGTAGGCAGATACAGAACAACTGTGCCCCAGGGAAAGTTTCTTCCTAACTCCCTTTAGTTAGAGGTTGGCATCACGTTTGTGGGAAGTGTACAAAAATGCAGCATTCAAAAGAGCAGTTCTGTTGAACCTGGTCTGGAAAACATGTGCTTTCCTCCTGGAGTGCTCCGCTCTTCCTCCATGGGGTTTTGTTTCATAGGTTTCCATTTATCTGAAGCAAGGGTGCTGCTATTCACTCCTTCTCATGCTACAAGCGCAAGGGACACTCAGTGAAACCAAAAGGCAGCAGATTTAAAAGTGGTCAAAGAAAAACCTTTTTTACATAAGGCACACTTGGGTCTGCAGAACTCTTTACCACATGACATCATTTAGGGTCAGAACTTAGCAGGGTTCAAAAAAGGACTGGACATTTCTATGGAAAACCATGATATTCCGAGTTATAGTAGCGATGATTAAAAATAAACAAGAGTATGGGGCATAAACCTTCAAGCCTAATGTTAATTGACAGATTCATTAGTTTAAAATAAATCATTCTATATCATTCCTGGGTGAGATACCAACCGACATATAATAATACAATACTGCTTGGGTCTTCAATTGTGCCTCCCAAGTAAACTGCTCAAGGAGCTTTGCCCACAATAATGAATTTACTCTCAAGAGCCCCCACTCCCCGCCCACACAGAGGTGACATGACTTGTGCAGGATAGAAGTGGAGCCAGGAATAGAACCCAGGTTTCTGTGTCCCAGTTCTATGCTCTAACCATTATACGATGATCCCTATAGACTACCCACATTTGGCACACACCATGTATTTGATACGCTGAATGTGTGTTTTTCTTCTGGTTTTATCCCAGGATGGCCTTGGGACAGAGTTGTACAGGCTCAGTTCTTCTCCCCAGATGACAGTGGATCTGTACCCTACCTGGCGCAGGCTCTCATCAGAGTGCCTGGCTAGGTCCCATGGAGTTTTCTCTCTTGCCAGCCTGATAGCTTTGGTCTGACATTCCCATGACTTGAAAATAGGTGGAGGCATGAAACACTCAACCTCTCCTGAGCTACTACGTGGTTGTTGGAAGGAGGATATTGGGGAAGGGCTGACCAAAGAGTACTGATGTCGGTGCCTTGGAAACAGAGAACCACCTCTGGGAGGCAACTTGTCTCTGCCCATCCAGGGCCGGCTCTAGGTTTTTTGCCACCCCAAGCAAAAAATTTTTTGGCTGCCCCCACCCCAGCCCTGGGCTACCCCCCGCATCCCCCTGCTGCCCCAGCCCTGGGCTCTCCCCCCCTCACCTGCCCCCCTGCTGCCCCAGCTCTGGGCCTCCGCCGACCCGCACCCCCCTGCCACCCCAACCCTGGGCTCTCCCCCCCTCACCTGCCCCCCTGCTGCCCCAGCTCTGGGCCTCCGCCGACCCGCACCCCCCTGCCACCCCATCCCTGGGCCCTTCCCCCCTGCTGCCCCAGCCTTGGGCCCTCCCCCCCCCACCTGCCCCCCCGCTGCCCCAGCTCTGGGTCTCCCCCCACCCAACCCTAGGCCACCCCCTGACCTGCACCCCCCTGCTGTCCCAGCCCTGAGCTCTCCCCCCACACCCCGCACCCCCTGCCACTCCAGCCATGGGCTCCCACACACACACCCCGTGCTGCCCCAGCTCTGGGCTCCCTCCTTTCCCCCCACCAGTGCCCCCCACCCACACACCCCCTGCCGCCCCAGCCCTGGGCTCTCCCCCCCACCCGCACCCCCTGCCAACCCAGCTCTGGATCACTAGTAACTCGCTCCCAGGGCGGGTCATTCAGCAGGAATTTTGGATGCGCACAGAACACAGACAGGATTGGTTCCCTTATGGTTACAGAACTGCAGTAAAGTGGAACAATTTTCAGCTTGTGTGACTGGAGGATATCTGGATGCATATTCTAAGACAGTCCTCCATAAATGAGGAAAAGTTGAGGTGCCTTTATTATTCTTTTGTTCCACTCTTTGTTTCTATGGGGAATTTGCCAATGCAATATCACTGTCTTCCTTTTAAACAAATAAAACTTAGAAGAAAAAAAAGGCAATAGCTGTTGAAAATAGCAATTCCAGTCCTAAAAACCACTGGGAAGCATTTCTTGCTCAATTTTATCCTACTTTTTCCTAGAGCAAGTTACAGTGGATGATCATTATATTTGATTTTGGAGAAATGAAGTAACAGCTGCCCAAATTGAGCTTGAGCACTCCTGAATTTTGAGGTGTTCAAATCTGAAAGGCAGGTGCTAGATTCCCTTTCTGAATATTAGCTAAATCTGGAAAGGAAAAGTCAATTTCTGCTTCCATGGCTCAAAAGTGGAAATCCTCCTAAGTGCCTGGTACTGTATGGGATCATAAGCTGCCTAGGTCCAGAGCCGCCCCTCCCTTACTTTTCATTTTAAATTCTAGTGGGATCCACATACCTCCCTTGCTAGGCTTCAGATAGAGAGGGGCACTGTCCATTGAGTCCACCCAATTCCTTCTTTGGAGGCTTCAAGGTGAGGCCACACCAGTATCCCTAATCCAATCTGGGGATGTCTTCTGAAGGGGATCTCTGGGCCAAAGCCTTCTACTCCTTGGGCACACTTGTTCCCCATTCACAGTGCCACCCTGCTCTAGCAGTGAGCTCTCCATTCACAGCAAGCTGCAGCATGAGGTTTCAGCTACTATACTCCCTTCTCCCTCCCTTTCCTGTTGATAGCGGCCAAGGGAATGCTGGGAAATGTAGTTCTTTCCCTGCTCCAGGGCTGGCTCTATAGGCAGGGAGCTAACCAAGGAACTACAGCTCCCAGGGCTTCCTGTTGGTTCTCAGCTCCCAGGCTGGATCCCTGCCAGCTGCCGCCCCTGCAAATCGGCTGCCCGAAGCAGCTGCTTGCTTTGCTGGTGCCTAGAGCTGCTCCTGTGCCCATCTGGGAAGGGCGTCTTTTCCTGGCTTGACAGTAGCACATGGTAGGAGTCTCCTTTGCGTGACACCATAGCTCAAGACATGTGTGACCAACTAAAGGTTAAATATGTAATAAATGCACAAAATATGGGTATTTTACAGCTGTTTGCTACATTAATGCAGTGAGAGAGAGCTAACTATGATTACAGACTGCAATCAAGAGCCATTGTTGTGTCATGTGTGATGATATGGAGCCTGCCTGGAGAGTGAAACTGAATATTGATGGAAAAGACTATTGATTTTAAAAGTAACTCAGGAGCAGATGGGATCATATTCTCAGAAGGGATTTAAATCACCTTCAACCCCTCCCAGAGCTGAAATCACCTAACACAGCCTTGATTAGCCCTGGAGGTATTCTGAACTGCAGGGGCCAACTCACCACAGAAACTTCTTACAAAGATGATAGGTTTGCATGTGATCAAGAGATCAAAGACCAACAACCTTCTCAGTCGCAGTGTGGCAACCATGATTAGCTTGGCGAGAAGAGTGGAGGAACTTAATGGAGGATTTGATCATATTGGACTTTTGAAAGGAGATCTAGTACAGATAAAATTAAGAGACAATGCTGGATCAAGCCGTGTACAAACACCCCTACCAGACAGACCTTTTTAAGAGATTTGCTGCAGATTTATGTGAATTCAGAGGACATCATTACCTGATAGTAGTGGACTATTTTTCAAGTGTATAGAAATAATGTACTTGAAAGACATAACATGTTGTCGTCTTATAGAGAAACTGAAGTGCACTTTTGTTCATGTTGGTATTGCAGACAACTAGTGATGGACAATGGATCACAATTCACTGCAGCAGAATTTAAATAAATCCAAATGAAATATGATTTTGATCATATTACTAGCAGTCTACATTACCCAGAAGCAGACAGAAAGGCTGAGAGACCTATACAGGCATCCAAGAAAATCCTACAACAGGAATATCTATTCCTTGCTCTTCTGTTTCACAGATCAACACAAATAGCAGCTACTGGATATAGTCCAGCACAACTCCTGGTGGGAAGACAAATCAGAACTACTGTTCTGACTCTGGAAAATAATCTATCTTCAGAGTGGCCAGACATGAAGAGAGTAGCCAAATCAGATAAAAAGGCAAAAAGGGCTTATAAAACACTTTTATAGCAGATGTCACTCAAAGACCTGCTGGTCTAGAACCTGGTGATCGTGTTTGTGTCAAATTGGACAGAGAAAAAGGATGGACAGCTCCAGCTGTCGTATTAAAAAAAAAAAAAAAATTTAGCATCCAGATCACATGTAATTGAGGCCAACAATGGATCAACATCTACAGTTTGTTCCTCAGAACGAACAATCAACAGAGCAAGCTCTACAAATGGCAGATGCAGAACAAGAAGACAACTCAAAGATTCCAAACTGACCACAGCCAGTTGTTGGAACTAATGGACAGCCAGATGACCAAGCAGTTACACATTTGAGTCATGTAGTTAGAAAACCAGTACAATTCAGAGACACTTAACAGACTGATACATAGTGAATTTCAAAGATAGCAGGATAGTGTAAATTTTGTAAATAGTAGGAAAGTGGATCTTAAATGGGGAGAGGTAATGGAATGCTAAACTGTGTTATACTGGTCAGCCACTAGCTGGTGCTGTGTGTAGCAGACCTTATTTAAGCTAACGTCAGCCATACCTGGCAGTACATTAAAGTGTCCTAACATAAACACATCTCTGGTGTATCTCCCGCAGAAGAAAGCTCTGTAACCAGTCCATACCTGGCACAGAAGCCTGACCTGCCAGTAGGAGCCTTGCAACCTACTGCATATAGGGTGACCAGACATCCCGATTTTATCGGGACTGTCCCGATATTTACTTGTTTGTCCCGCGTCCCGACCGATGTTCGGTCAGGACGCGAATTGTCCCGATATTTTGCACTCTGGCCGGCGCACAGGCGGAGGGTGCTCCTGCCCCCAACTCAGCCCCGGCCCTGCCCCGACTCCGCCCCCTCCCTGCCCCGTTGGATCCCTCCCCAAATCCCCACCCTGGCCCCGCCTCTTCCCCAAGCACGCCGCATTCCTCCTCCTCCCTACTCCCTCCCAGGGTTGCGCGAATCAGCTGTATGGTGGCGCAAGCACTGGGAGGGAGGGGGGAGAAGCAGGACACAGCGACTCCCCCCCGCCCCCCCATGTCCCGATATTTCATCTCTCTCATCCGGTCACCCTAACTGCATACAAGGTGTACATGCCAGTCCCCATTCCTCTGCTTGGAGCTGAGCATGAGGGCTAGAGGGTGGCAATGAAATATTTCCCACATTGAGGAGACATGGAACTGCACTGCCCCAGTGTGAACACCAGGAGGCACTGTGCCTCAAGGGAGCTTGCCAGTGGGGACACAGTGCACCAGCGGTCAGAAGGAGAGAGCACCCACTCCCCTCTGCTGCTGGCCTGCTCTACCATTCCCCCTGACATTCCTTTTGCATGGCTTTCATCTAGCAAAGAGGGGGGCATGTCCTGCACACCCACTCCAGGGCCCACCACAATCCAGCCCGGAGAGAACAAGAGGCCTAAGTCCCGATTCTGATCTCACTTGCACCAGTTTTCACTCTACTGACTCCAGTGCATTTGCACCTGATTTACATAGAACAGAACTGGACCCTCAGAGAGTGATTTTAATATCAAGTCATTGGGAAACATTGGCCCAAATTCCATCCTTTGCACTGGTGTAAATCCAGGGGAACTGCACTGAAGCTCATGAGTTACTCCAGATTTACACCATTGTAATGGAGAGCAGAACCTGACTCTATCCAACCTAAATCTCACAATGCTGCTTTCACAAAGTTGCTACTCACAGCAAAACTGCTATTTAAATGTTGCTCATTAGCCAGTAATCACTTTGACTATAGAAACATCATCAAGTTAGTCTGGTTGTGAGCTCCCATTTATAAAACATTGGATCACGACTGGGCTGAATCCTGCCTCTAGAGTTTTTTTAAATGTTCCCAAGTGACCCTCCTTCTCAGAGAATTTGGTCTCCCACAGTATAATCCCCATCCAGCAGCCTGATTTCCAGATAATCCTTGTCACGCAGAAATTCTTGTTGGGAGTGGTCAACCTGAATGGTTACAGGCTGCCTGCCAAGGAATGAGTCGTGTACAACTTAAGACAAGGACCTACAAGCCCCCAGGAGCCCAGAACAGGTGTTTTGACTCTGCCGCTTGTGGAGGCATTGCAAAGCGTGGGCCCATGCAGGAGACACTGTAATTATCACTTGCAAATTTAAATCCCACAATTTTCAGGAGCGCTGGGATTTTTCACACTGATTCTTGTTTTCATTGACGTGGGGCTGGCAGACTAGCTTGGGAGCTCTATTGGAAATGCACCGAACAATAACACTTCACCGTGCTGTACATTTCCACAGCAATGTGCAGCCTTTAACGAACTAATCCTCAAAACACCTCTGCCTGGCTATTATCCCCTCGTGACTAACAGGAAAACTAAAAGACTAAAGGAGACAGAGGGAGGTGAAGAAACTCGCCCGAGGCCCCACCCGGTGAATCAGAGGTAGAGCTGAGATTAGAACTCAGAAGTTCTTGCAGCCCACGCCTAGGACATGGGGCTTCTAAAAGGCATGGAAGTAAATACGAGAAAAACGTTCAGATCCTGTGGGACTTCCCTCCTTAGTGCCTTCACTTTGACAAGGCGCCAGACTGGAATCTGGAGACTGGGGTCTCTGGCTTTACCATTGAGCTGACATTCACTATGTTTGAGTGCATCAGATCAGGCACCCAAAGCCAGAGACTGCTTTTGAAAACATGGACCTTAACTCCTCTGGGCCCATTTCCCAAGCTGTACCACGAGAGTAATAAAAAGAATGTCTGACTTAACTTGTTAATGTTTATAAAGCATATTGAGAGACTCAAGTTAACAATGCTTTAGAAGCGTAAAGTATTCTAATAAATACCTATTATCTTAGTATTATAATAATATACACCTCTACCTCGCTATAACGCGATATAACACGGGTTCACGTGTAGCGCGGTAGCAGAGGGGCTTGGGCGGTGCTTTAAAGGGTCCGGGGCTCTGGCTGCTGTGGGGAGCCCTGGAGCTCTTTAAATCACCGCTGGAGCCCTGCTGCTGCTACCCTGGGGCTGCGGCAGTGGGGCTCGCTGGCGATTTAAAGGGCCCGGGGCTCCGGCTGCTGCAGGGAGCCCAGGGCCCTTTAAATCACCGTTGGAGGCTTGCTGCTGCTACCCCGGGGCTGTGGCAGTGGGGCTCCACCGGCGATTTAAAGGGCCTGGGACTCCGGCTGCTGCAGGGAGCCCTGGGCCCTTGAAATCACCGCTGGAGCCCTGACACCCCTACCCCGGGGCTTGCCAGCGATTTAAAGGCCTTGGGCTCCCCAAAGCAGCTGGAGCCCAGAGCTCTTTAAATCACCGCCAGAGCCCTGCTGCCCCTACCCTGATATAATGGGTTTCAGCTATAACATGGCAGAGATTTTTGGCTCCCCACGCCTGTGTTATAGTGGGGTAGAGGTGTACAATATATATGACGCTTCCCTGTATTTGTGTATGTGTGTGGCGTTCAGTGCACTCCACCCCTGAGGTGGCTGCATTTCCATGCTGCTGCTATGTAGAGACTCATAGCCTGCTCTTCTTATTTATTCAAACAGCCCTGTACACGTGACTGAGTGGGAGGGAAGTGGGGCTGTGCACAAAATCATGTATCTGAAAATACTGCAGGTGCCTTTGCTGTGTCCAGTTGAAAATTGGGTCCAAGGTGATACACCCAAAGTCTGACAGCAAATCAGCAGTTGAGCTGAGAAGAGAACCCAGGAGTTCTGAGAGCAAAGACCCTGCTCTAAACACTAGACGAACTCTCCTGAGCTATCAATAGCTATAAACGTTTCCAAATTGGTTTGGGTTAGGGAAACCCTGTAACACTGCCATCGGCTACAGCGCATTCTTTAAACAGCATAAATGGGACAGCTACTAGTCATTTCCCTCCCAGGAAGCCTCGTCAGAGACCCAGAGCAAGTAGGTCACTGCAAAATGACGGCTGGAGCCTCGGAGTGAACGTCCAGCTTGGTTCACACAGCGCCTTCCCACCATGAAGTATGGGAACTTTGCAGGAGTGAATTCCCACAGACCATGTGACAACATTACTTAGCCAAAGGTATAATTCAGCTACTGTATCTCCGTTTTCCTCACTGGAACCTCTAATATGCTGAGGCTCAGGTTGCCCCGGATTTGAAAGTCTGGTATTCACCCTCTGATCATAACATTTGGAGTCTGTGGGCTGTTTCCTGTGGAAATAATGAATACACCTTCTTAAATGAAGGTTAAAGCAGGACCACCAGGAGCTTTATTCCCAGTGGGAAAGGCTTCTCCCTTTGTTGACATTCAAATTTTTCCTAAGCTGAAACATTGTATGCACCCCCTGGAGTTTCCCTGATCCCCCTACGGGTCCAGATGTTGGATGTGCTACCTGGTTTTGGTGGGTAAATGGCATTAAATCTGTCAAACAATATGGCTGAGCCAGGCCTGGCACTTTGAGCGGTCAAGGTACTATCAGGGGCTTCTGGCCTGGCCAGGGGGTGGGGCCTCAGGGGAAGTAGAGGAGCAGGGGGCAGGACTCCTACATGTGTCCCGCTTTTTCCTTTTGAAAAGGTGGTCACATTATCTTCAGTAGTATCAGGACTGGCTCTAAGTCAGGATCTTCAGGATCAGGACCTTGTAGGGGACTCCGCCGACTGTGAGGCTGAAGGTTCCGGACTGTTTTGGGCCTTCTCACATGGGAAGGAAAGATCCCACCTGGTGGGGCTGGAAGGGGAGAGTCCATTGGCACAGGACAGAGACCTAGAGCAGGAGGGGGAGTCTGCCTAGGGAGGCACCCCAAAGCTGTGGCGGATCCAGAATATTGGTGGAAATTAATGTACCCTTAATGTCGCCCTGCTAAGAGCGCGCAGACCTGGAAAGAATCCTGCAAAACACCATTGGGGGGCTCCTGTTTGACAACACATTCCAGAGAGAACGCACGCCTGAGCAGGCCTTTGTCTGTCCATTAAGGACTGATGGGGACAGATAAGTGCCTGAGGCTAAGCTTTGGGCAGCTTTAGCACCAGCATCTCAGACAGAGAAGAAAGGGAAGAAATAATTTGCAGCTGAGTAATGTTGTCACACAAAGCTTTGCCTCAGGCACGTTCCTATCCCTCCATCCTTTCTTGAGGTGATGGGGACGACCTGCTGACACGGGGTCCACTCATGTAGAGCTTTCCCCCTGTTTGCAATAGAGTTTTCTTTAGGAAACGTTCAGGTTTTTATGTTCCTAAATGTAATCAATAAATGTCACCCATGAACAAGGCACCTATGAAATCCACATTCAATATTTTTTAAAAGAAGAAAACAAGCAGCAGCCAGGTAGGTTACAAAACAGGATGTCAGATGCTAGGGATACTGTCAGGTTGAGAGCGGAGCTATTCAAAGGGACCTAAAGGAGCCAAATTTCTTTGTAACTCAATGGGAGGTCGGAGGTCAGCTCCCTCAGGCGCCTTTGAAGATCCCTGCTTAGGAGGGCAACAGCACAAACCTAAGTGTGATCATTGGACTAATTTGTAGCTTACTGTACTGGTAAAAAGTATCCAAGAAGCTGATAAACGTGTGTGTGTGCGCCTCTGAGCGTTTCTAAACTCTCGCTAGAGGAGATGGAAAGTTAAGGATCTGGCTTCAAACTTCCCCAGGATTCAAGAGCCAACATTTTGGTTTGGCCTCGTTACAGAGATAAGAGCCAGTTGGGAAGTTTGGATGTGATCTGAATATGTTCAAAGTCCAGGATGTTTGTATCCAGGTCCAACCATGGACAGATAGATAGATAGGATCAACTGTACTTGGCTCTGGACTCTGCTGCATCTGTGAGATAAGCACACTGGGTCTGAGCCTCCTCTCACTGCAGTAACTCCATTGACTTCAGGGGAGTTTCTCCTGAGTCACACTAGTGTGTGTGAGAACAGAATCAGACCTTCACTCCGAGGAGCCCCTGTTCCAGTGGGTTTATCCTCTCTGTCAAACTAGTGCTTTGAAAGAGAGGCAGGAGCTCAGATTCACAGGCTCTTCCTCCCTAACTGCAAGAGAGTTTGCCATTGTCCTGTATTTTTGTTTAGCTCCTATGATTAAACCTTTGGGGCCCCTTTCGGCTTTGAGCTCCCAGGGCTTTGCAGTATCCCAGTGTTACTAATGCAAGGATGGTTTAAAAACAAAAATCACATGTCAAGTGGGTTTAGCTGGTCTTGAACCTGGTATCAGATTTCATTGTGCAAGACTTAATTATTCATTGAATAAGTGTGGGGTTGGGGGGGCGGAGAGAGAAGAGTTAAGAGGGAATGCTGCAGAGAATAAAGATACATTATCATTAAATAAAAATGTGACCACCCACGATTACAAGTGTCGTAGTCCTCCTTTTAACAAGCACACACCGTACTTTCATTAACCCCGGCTTGCCTGAATAGCAGACTGTCTCCCTCAGTTCACAGTGATTTTCTAAAAAGCTGTCCCTAATGAAAAAGGCAGGGCCACCTACCATGAACTTTTCTCTATGACTTTATTCTTCAGCAGTGCTCAAGTGTAAATAAGCTTGTTTACCCCCATCAGAATGGTAACGATAATGAAGCCTTATTTGTTTCTCCACAATGACAAAGTAATTTGCAGGTTGCTGAACTGGAGAAAAGGGAGAGAGAATGCAGTTATGCTTTTTAGTTTGTGTGTAGCCAAAGTTGCTGCAGTCAGTATTTTCCTTTGCTTTTGTTTGTGCTCAGTACAGAATAAGCATGTATCCTTGACTGATGGGGTGCCCTGAATTAGATTGTAGAGGATGGGTTAGAAAAGTGAATGGCAAAAAAAAATAAAAAAAAATAAAAAAATAAAGAGACTAACAATAGTCATCAAAGACCTTACCAAGGAGTTAAACTAACTATCTGGGTAGGGAGTGGGTGACTGACTAAGTGTGAATGGCATGGAGTCATTCTGAGGGAGTCATGAGTCAGTGAAGAAATTGTACAGTACAGCACAACTTTCTGTTTGTTTAGCATCTTCCATAGGAACTTGTGTCCCATAACATTCTGATTCCCAGCAGAGAGAGGGAGAGGATTCAAGAGAAATGGGCATGGGAGCAATTTAAACAGGGGAAGAGAGTAGATGAGGTGGAGGGATAGAGGAAGGCTATTTTAGACAGCAGGCATTGCAGAGGAGAAGGCTCTTGTACCTTGCGTGGTGAGATTGCACAAGAGGGTTGCTGGTGATGGGTAAGAAGAGAGAATGGCGAGAGATGAGGCCTGTAAAATGAATTGAGGTAAGACCAGCGTGACCTTAAAAAAAATCTGATTCTTGAAATAAATGGGTAACCAAGCACTGTTGTTTGAAAGTGGAGAGGAGGTGAAGTGACCCTGTTTCACCGTGAGACTTAACCTGTGTTTGTTATCCAGTACCTCGGGGGGAACTTGGGTACACTCAGAAATTAATAATGTCCAAAAATCAGAGCTGGAGCTAACACAAACAGCCAGTTCTGAACAAAAGACCCAGCCGGCAGGCTCTAAGAGGAACCATGGAAGCAGCTGCAGATTCTTTCTCCAAAGGGGACAGGCTGCAAAGGCAATCAAGTCCCCATTATGTCTCCGCAGGCTGGCCATCCTGGGAGATCGCACAGACACTGGTGCAGATGGAGGAGGATGGGAATAGGAGCACATTCCACGCTTCCAGGAACATCTATTGAGCACTACAGCCATACGCAAATGCCAACTGGCTTAATTGTTTTGACAGGGCTAGATAGCTCAATATGTTTTAAAGATGTGGGGCACATGTAGGGATTCCTCAGACCTTAGTATGTTACTTGAGGGAACAAAACATATTTGTATCATAGAAAAGTGTGTGAGTATTTTATTCTGTAAAGATACTGGACTGAGTCCTGATCTTGGATACACCAGTAGTCTCTGGAGCACATCTGGATTTATGCCAAGTAAATTGGGAGCAGAATATGGCCACACAGGGTCCAATTCTAATCTCAGCTGCTGTGCATGATGTATACAGTAGGCTAGATTCATAACTGATGAAAGTGGGTACAGCTGTGTTGAACTCAATAGAGTTGCACCTGTTGCTTCTAGTGCTGAAGTTGTCCCAGCAAATCTGGGCCTCCCTGTGGAGGACTCTGCTCATTAAGTCTGGAGAGCAGTTGGTAGCCACAGTGGTTTGGAAGTGCAGCATCTTCTTTCATTCCTGATCAAGTGGAGCTCAAGCATAAGAAATACAAGGTTTTGATTTTCAGCTCAGAGATCATTATGTATCTGTGTATTGATTCTGCATGCAGCACGTTTGCATCTGGGCACCGGTTTTTGCATGCACATGTCCTCCCTCAGATGTACACATGGCTAGATGTGTGGCTGGGCTGGAATAGGTGCATGCAAACATGAAATCGAAGTACTCAAAAAAGTAGGTGCAGATGCAATTGGACCTCAGAGTTAATAATATGGACCATGGCTTTAGAGCTGACAGTTGGTCTTCAATTCACCCTCTTGTGCCAAGTACTTCAAGGACTCAATGAAGCATAAGTCATTATTACCCTGTGTACTGCTCTACGTACACACCAATGTGGGTTAAGGACATAGTGCTGTCCTTCACTCGGAATTCTCTGGATTTTGTCAGTATAAATCAGACTCTTGAACTTGCCTGAACATGCTCTTTGTCTGGCGCTTGTTTCCGAAGTTATGATCAAACTTCTCTCCAGTGTCAAGCTGACTTTCTGGAGTCTCAGATGCATTTGCACAGGGTCAGTAACTCTGGAATACAGCTACTTTCCACCAGGCATCACAAGCAAAAGGAGCTGTGAATAACAGTGCAAAAAGGAAGCAGTTAATCAGAAGTAATAACACTTTGCTCTTCTCTAGCACCTTCTTCCAGGACCTCAGTGTGCTTTTCAAACATTAGTGAACTAAGTCCCACAACAACCTTAGGCGGTTTGGGAGTGAAATGCAAGGTGGAACACAGTAGCTGTTTTAAACAGCGTAGCAATGCTACACAAGCTAGAAGCCTCCTTGAAATGGTTTCCATGGGGACTGAGCAGCAGCCCTTCTTGCTAAACATGACAGATGTAGCATTAGCCTAGACAAAGATATTCGGAAAGCTACAAGATTGCAGAACACCTGCCCAGGAGAAGACGACACCAGGAAATGGGGGATATTGCGATCTCTTGCGGGACAAGGCTATGTGATGCATTTGTATAACAGTCTGCTTTCATTCTGAGACCAGCATGTTTCACCAGGTTCCCTTGATTTTTCCCAGTTCATATGAACCAGAAACCCTGAGCAAAGCTCAGGAGCCGTGAATGCATTCTCATGGTTTAGCTTCACAACACCTTTGTGAACCAAAACCCACAGCCCTGCTCTTACACACAGGGACATGGCAGCTTTAATGACCTCACTTTCCCATCTCATCTGAGACAGCACATCATTCCCAGGCACTGACTTAATTGGGATTCAGCAGTAACAGTGTCACCAACCAAATCACCGGCACCATTCCATGCAGTCCCTCTGGGAACCCCATCCCAGTACTGACCATTTCTATCCCTGCTAACTGAGAACTGGCTTGATTTACACCACAAGGAAGTGTGGGAACCATCTGCAGCAGACTTCTGTGTTACAAGATTGAGGATGGCTGTGTTTTTACCCCCTTAGAGCAGCTGCATTTATGTTAAAAAAATCTTAATGTCTACATGGCACCTCACCCTTCAGTCAGGCCGTCTGTCAGTCTGTCCAGAGACATGTGATTTTCATGCATGCACATCATTTGAAGGTGGGGATCAGCACTCTTTTCCTTTGTTGGTGCAGTACCCTGTGCAGCTCAGCAGGACTGCAGTCTGCGTCAGCTAAGCTGGCTGATCTCCAAGCTCCTAAGAAGGAGAAGTAGGATCCGACGATCTGGTGGTCACACTTTGACTTCTAATGCGACAAACCACACCGCCTGCCCCCACACACATACCCATAATAGGTTCAGATTATAAGGGAAAACTGAGGATCACTGGTGATTTTACACTTTTATGATGACCTTAACATGGGAGTCATTGGTTCCAGGTCATCAAACTGCAAACAGGACTTGAAAACTGAGAAGGCAAAATAGTGGTCAGTTTGTTACTTTCCCTGAGAAGCAGAATCTTAGACCATATGCCCATGGGCCAATCCTCGAGCTTTTTATTCCGGTTTTGGTTGACTTGGTCAATCTTAATGAAATTGTATTTAAAATGACAAACCCAATCTTGTATCATAATAAGGCCCATCCTTCAATTACTGAACCAGGGCTAGGCACAGTGAGAGCTAGTAAAGAAAAACAGGGCAGATACATTACTAGGAATGAACGTAAAGCACATCATGAGAACTGAATTAGAGCGATAGCTACTTTTTAATCATTGTTTTATTAACTACAATCGACTCCAAAGTACAAATAACTCAATAATCTAGAATAAAGCCCCCAAATTAAATTGTATTATGCAGTTTCTATCTGGAAGACGTTCTAGCAAGACAAATGCCCTGTACCCTTAATTCAGGTAAGCATCCCAACTCAGGGCAACACTTAAGCACATGCTTAAAGTTAAGCACAAACTTAAATACTGTCCTGAATCACAGCCTTAGTATTCAAAGAAAAAAAAAGTTGTTATACTAATTATAATAGATTAAACTCACATATCTCAATCCGTTAATAAAAATATGTTGGTGGCGAAGAGGAAGGAACATTTATCATTGCTCTCTGAAGCTCTGTTGCTGGGCTTTTTACGATGAGTGAAAATACTCCTAACTCAACATCCCCTAGACAGTCACTCCAGTCACCACACTTTAAAAAGCTGGCAATAATCGTGTGGCTAGGAAAATTCATTTCTTTCCAGAAGAAGAAACTTGACACACATCTTCCATGTGAAAAGGACTGGTGTGCTCCCAGTGAGCAGACAGAACAATATGGGCTGCAAAGGCCTTCTTGAGGAATGTTCTACTGAAAGAACAGGTCAGAAAACCACTGCTTGTCACTCGTTTGGCTATGCAAGGGCTGGTGGCATGGAGCATGCCCCTCTTTGTGTTCCTCCTTAGTCTGTCCTCATAGCTGCGTCATTCCATTAACTAACTACACCCCTTCTTGAGATGATCAAGGCCTGTGAGTTCATCAATTCTTCTTCTGTTCAAGGGCAGGAACGATTCTTTCTCCACCCTCACCCCTAAATAATAGATGTTAAACTCTTGATCCTTGCCAAAAGATCTCATGGACAGAGGCAAACAAGACATGAAGCCTACCATCAGAGGAGATGTGTATGCAGGTGAGCAGGCCCTTTCCTTAGCACTGGAGACTACGGAGAACTAGGATGAACAGAAAAGAAAAACAAACCCTGAAAAGTTGACCAAGCCTCCGACTGTCTTAGAATATTTAGAACCACATTATAAAATCAAGCCCTGGTCACCAAGGTTCTTGGGCCATATGCTTTAAGGATTGTTTTTAAGACTCAGTCTCAGTGCTGTGAAAATGTGATTCGCACCAACTCCAGTGTGTTTTCAGTCATTTCCCATAACTCAGATCACTTGTTTACTCTTTCGCTGTACTAAACAGGTGTAGTTCTCCTGAGCTCTTAACTGCCACTGCCACCTATTGGGTTAAGCCTGAGCTGCTTGAGTGCTGAGACTTACTCCAGTAAGCAATTTGGCTGTGCTTTCTTTGACAGAGTGCCATGGGCAGCAGAAAACAAACGCTCTGCCTTCCTCCTGGCTCCAGCCAGTGCACTCTTGCACTACTGGGCTGGAGGGAGGCTCTGGTGGGGTCTTGTCATCTGACTGTTGCCCCATGTAATATCAAGGAGCAACATTTTCCTTGTACCAACTGTATGATATTCTGGAGCAGCAACATCTTTAGAGAGGAACATCAGATCTCCCAGCCCTAACAATGAGGGTCCTGCAGATTTGGCAATGAGGGAGCAAAGCATATCAGGCAACTCCAGGGCAGGGTAGGGCAGCTTGACATGGAGGCTTCTGCATTCCAGGGGTTCCGTTGCCAGCACTGCACAAGTACCTGAGTTGGTCCAGACCACCTGGGCAGCTTAGTAGGAACCTGCAAGCTGCACAAAGAGCAGGCTTAAGCCAATCTCATTTTTAACCTGCAGGTCCAGTATAGGCTGCTTGGATCAAGAAGGAGCATTGCAAGCTAGGGCCTGTCTCATCCACCCATTAGGCAGAGCCTGGACACTGGAGAGGGGCTTCCATGAAAGAAGGGAAGCTCCATGCCCCTGCCCTGATCCACCAGAGAAATGAGTACTCTTTGTGAGTATGGTACAGTACCAGCTTCTTCCCTTACACTCTCCTGCTGCATGGGTGTTGGGCTGGAGCTAGGCCCTTTTTAGAACTGCAACAAATCCTAGCTAGCGTTATGTCCTGTTTGGAAAGGGCAGTGTTTTGGATGATTTCTTTGGCCAGTGTAGAGACGTCCGTAAACCATGCCATGGAACATGTAGGACAGAATCCACAGCACGGTTTAAACTAGTGCATGTCTGCAGAATAAAATCACAATCCCACTAATCAAGGAAAACATCACAGTAGATGAGAATCCTGCTAACAGTTACCCTTCTTAAACATGGTTACAACTGTCATGATTCTAAACAAATATAGAGAGGGTTTTAGCTTGAAAGATGCCTGTATTTCTAAAAGACAGCCTTTAATGGGCCCCTTGATCTTTATGGCTCTTAGCAATCAAGAATAAGAAAAAAAAATCTAATAGTAGAAAGCTAAATAAAAACCTCTAGCAACACTCTGAGAAACCCACATGAAAGACTATGTTACAGTGGCCACCCTTTTGTACAGAACCTGGGACAGGAATGTGAAATTTTACATACCACAGTGAAACATTCCACATTATAATCACTCTCCTTTTTTTCAAAGCTGCTGCCAGAGAAACCAAGATATTTAAGTACATGTAACAAGGCTGTTTATACCTTAAAGTGTTTTATACAACAGGGAATTGCAATTGTAGCCTTAGAGTCAGTGATAAACTTCAGAATAGCCTTTTAGGGGAACAACAAGGAGTCCGGTGGCACCTTAAAGACACAGGGCTTGGCTACACTTACAAATTTGCAGCGCTGCAGCAGGGTGTGAAAACACACCCTCTCCAGCGCTGCAAATTGCGGCGCTGCAAAGCGCGCGCTCCCAGCGCTGTCCGTTATTCCCCACAGGGAGGTGGAGTACAGACAGCGCTGGGAGAGCTCTCTCCCAGTGCTGGCGCTTTGACTACACTTAGCACTTCAAAGCGCTGCCGCGGCAGCGCTTTGAAGCGCTAAGTGTAGCCACAGCCTAACAGATTTATTTGGGCATAAGCTTTCATGGGTAAAAAACCTCACTTCTTCAGATGCGTGGAATGAAAGTTACAGATGCAGGCATTATATACTGACACATGAAGAGAAGGGAGTTACCTCACAAGTGGAGAACCAGTGTTGACAGGGCCAATTCGATCAGGGTGGATGTGGTCCACTCCCAATAATAGATGAGGAGGTGTCAATTCCAGGAGAGGCAAAGCTGCTTTTGTAATAAGCCAGCCACTCCCAGTCCCTATTCAAGCCCAAAACGATCCCTCACTCTCACAGACCTTGGGAGGCAGGGCAGTCCTCACTTACAGACAGCCCCCCAACCTCAAGCAAATACTCACCAGCAACTACACACCACACCACAGAAACACCAACCCAGGAACCAATCCCTATAGCAAACCTCGTTGCCTACTCTGTCCCCATATCTACTCTATCAGCACCATCAGAGGACTCAACCACATCAGCCACACCATCAAGGGCTCATTCACCTGCATGTCTACTAATGTGATATACGCCTTCATGTGCCAGCAATGCCCCTCTGCTATGTACATTGGCCAAACCGGACAGTCCCTATGTAAAAGAATAAATGGACACAAATCAGACATCAGGAACGGTAACATACAAAAGTCAGTAGGTGAACACTTCAATCTCCCTAGACATTCTATAACAGATTTAAAAGTAACTATTCTTGAACAAAAAAAACTTCAGAAACAGACTTCAAAGAGAAACATGCAGAACTAAAATTCATTTGCAAATTTAACACCATTAATTTGGGCTTGAATAGGGACTGGGAGTGGCTGGCTCATTACAAAAACAGCTTTGCCTCTCCTGGAATTGACACCTCCTCATCTATTATTGGGAGTGGACCACATCCACCCTGATCTAATCGGCCTTGTCAAGACTGGTTCTCTACTTGTGAGGTAACTCCCTTCACTTCATGTGTCATTATATAATGCCTGCAGCTGTAACTTTCACTCCATGATTCTGAAGAAGTGAGGTTTTTTACCCACAAAAGCTTATGCCCAAATAAATCTGTTAGTCTTTAAGGTGCCACCAGAATCCTTGTTATTTTTGTGGATACAGACTAACACGGCTACCCCGATATTTGACACCTTTTAGGGGAAATAACCCTTTTTTGCATGCAAGTTCCACTGCTAGCATTTGAGTTAAGATGTAAAATAAAAGAGGTAGACAATGTTTATAATGCACTAGAAATGCTGCTTTTATATAAGGTCATTTTTACTTTTTAAAGCTTCAATCTGAGGTTAAATATCATTGGGGAAATCTTGGCCCCATTGAAGTCAATGCAACTAATTTTCTTAACTATGTTGCTAACAATATCCTAGATTATTAAAAACCAGTGGGCTTTTTAAAATCTAATTTACTTTACACCATTTATTCTATTTGATAACTTTTTGCATTATGTTCAGCTTGGACTGAAGAAAGATGGACTTCTGTTTCTAGTCAATTTAACTGTATGGTTCTCATGCACTAAAACAATGGTGAATGTTATTCACTTTCTTTCAATTTCCAGGAAGAAAAAAAAAACTATTAATGTGAGATGTTGCAAAATTTTTTATTTCCTTTTAAAGTAATCAAAATATTGGGTTTTAAACTATCTGATATTGACCTTTTAATGCAAAAGAAATGTTGATATTAAAAGGGAAGGTGTATATTGTATATTAAGTAAGGATAGTTGGATTTCCGTAACAAATGTTTATCCTTTATTTGCAACAAAGAATCCTGTGGCACCTTATAGACTAACAGACGTTTTGCAGCATGAGCTTTCGTGGGTGAATACCCACTTCTTCACTTGCA
This sequence comes from Mauremys mutica, assembly GCF_020497125.1. Classification (NCBI taxonomy): domain Eukaryota; kingdom Metazoa; phylum Chordata; order Testudines; family Geoemydidae; genus Mauremys; species Mauremys mutica. The sequence goes on from NW_025422840.1 coordinate 29,662, forward strand.
TCTGAAGAAGTGGGTATTCACCCACGAAAGCTCATGCTGCAAAACGTCTGTTAGTCTATAAGGTGCCACAGGATTCTTTGTTGCTTTTACAGATCCAGACTAACACGGCTACCCCTCTGATACTATCCTTTATTTGAACACAAAGTTCCCAGGAAATTAGAGAATCAAACAACAGTATAACCAGCTTCCAGACAGTTCAGAGACTACTCTTTCCTCAAGCCACACTTCTGTATAGCTCTGGCTCCAGACTAATGAAATTAAGAGAGATACATCATAAAATATTAGTTGCAAAATTTTTTCGATTCTTTCTAGGCACTTCTAGATAAAATCTGGCCACATCAGCTCAAGCAGACTCCAGTTTATCCCCCCATGCATTAACTGTGAGCTAATTAACTCTCAGTTACTGAATTAACACATTCTGAATCCAATGGCACTTATTGTAGGCATATGGGTTTCTATTCTGCGGTCTAAATTCCAGTTTGGGGAAATTACAATCTATATGTCTAAATAATTCTATTTGAATTGGATATTGTATTTTTCTTCACTTCCTCCCCTAACTATTGTGCAGTAAAGCAGCTGTCATGTTCCACCCTAGAGGATGGTGAATTTCAATGGGGCAAAAAGTGCTCCTTACATATCTTTTACCCAGCTCACAGAGCTGTTCTGAGTCTTAATAGATTAATATTTGGAATGCCCTATGGAAATAATATAATGACAGTCTGCAAACGACAATCCACATCCAAGCAGATTGAGGAGTTCTTTCTTTCTGGTTCATTAAAAAAAAATAATTTGTTAGTGAGCTTCTTATTTTGGAGAAAGTGACACACTTGCAAAACTAAAACCCTGTAACAGTGTTTCCCTCCAGATCTCCACACAACTACATAGGTTGCTAGACACAGAACATGAGTATATAAACAGAAAGAAGATAAATACCCTGCTTCTGGTTAGTCACTACAGTAGCACCAAACATTTCAGGGCTATAATGTTACTGATCTTTCTCTCCTCCTTTCAAGTCTGTGTCACCCTCCTCAACTTAAATTCAAGTAGAATAGTGGAAGGTAAGATTGTTTCTTTAGAAAACAAATGGATTTTGTTTTAGTATAATGCAAAGACAAACACAGGAAGGAACAGATACAAGCCCACTTCCAACCACATGGAGCTTAAACATGCGTAGGCTCGGCAGAATTCATTTTTTTAAATGATTTAGATGGATACTATCAGTGTTTATTTTTAAACATTTTTTTTCAATTTTTATCTAGTTACGTTTTCATGGTTACACAAAATCATGGGTTTTAAGCTTTTTTTTAATCTTATTTTTTAAAAAACAACAATTGATTTAAAATTTCACAACTGTAGGAAATTATGGAAGGGTCAGGCAAAGGGGGGTGTCAGACTATAATTATTTAAAGACAGTACCTGCCGAGATTCAAAAAGTTGAAGCTTTGTAACCATTAATACACAAAGTGTCACCACCACATGCCAAAGTACACAAAGGAAATATCCTTTAATCAAAATTGAAGTTCTGCAGCTGCTTTTTTGTATTATTTTTATTTGTTTTTTTTACTTTGCCTAGCTGTACAATTTTATCGTCAATGGAAATATGTTTTCATCCATTTGTGTGTATGGTGAAACTGACGTCTACCAACATTTACCAATAAAGCAATGAATCTTTCCAAGCCTAAACATGCTTTATGTCTGTGAAGTAACACAGTAATTTTTGCACTGTGTTAATCTCAGATTCCTTTGTTACAATTAGGAGAAACCCACAATCTGTCTTGTCCAGTTCTAGCGTTTCAAACCTGCCCGAAGCTTGCACTCCGAAAATGTTTATGTAAAGCCCCAAAAGTAATACTCTCCTGAGGAAAACGCACCATCTAGAGGTAGATATAGGACTTGCAAATGCCTCTTAAATGGAGGAAAAGTTATATTGGCAGAAGCAATAAATAACTCACGGAGAAAACGAAATGAAATCACTAATAGGGAAAAATAACATTAGCCACAACTTTAGGCTTTGGTTCTTTGGAATAATCATTTTATACGGCTTTGTTAAAGAGCGTTTTTCTGTACCAAGACATATTGAGACCCGTATATTTTATAGTCCTCTTTAAGAGAAAACTGTGCAATTGTTTATGCTGCAGTAGTACATCCAAAGGCCACAATCATCTACAAAACTATCTGTTTAATCTCATGCTTTTAGTGCATATAAGGAAAACACAAATACCCTCTGCAGGAAGACAATCTTGTCTAGAGAGGAAAGATCAATTTGTGATGTAGGCAGATGCCTGAGTCAAGTTACCTGCTGTTCTATTCCAAAGTCTGCTGCAGATTCATTGTATGCTTCTGAGCCAGTCACTTAGACGAAATTTTTCAAAAGTGGCCTCTAAGTTTGGGTGTCTCACATTTCAGGTGCCTGGCTTGGGACCTGAAATACTGAGTGCCCAAAACTTCCGCTGAAGTCAATGGGAGAGTGGCAGTTCAGCATATCTGAAAATGGTTGTCCACAGCTGGGCACCTAAAATTGAGACACTCAGAATTAAGAGGCCACTTTGAAAATGTGGCCCTTAATCTCCTTGTTTATTTAAAATGGGAATGTCTGATGAGGCTAGTTCCAGTGATGTTTGCAAAGTGCACTGAGAGCACTGATTAAATTCCCTCATTGGAATAAGGGGATAAAACCTGTTTCTGAAGAGAGTTGTGAAATCCTGATGAAATCCTAAAGAAGCAGAGTCTACACTCCCCCCATTACACATGAAAAACATTTTCTCCAGTGGTCTAAGCCACTTGTATTACCTGGCACATTTCCTACAGCAAACACAATTGTACTTGTTAATTAAGCGTAAAATACCGTTTATTGCCCACTTGCTCAGCAGGGCAGTTACAAAAAATCCAAGGAGAGCTCACCGCTGAACTCAAAATCACAATCATCACTCCACTTAAACCAAAAAGTGTGACATGGATCTGTGCTCTCTCCCTCCCCCCGGAAAGCAGTTACACAAAGCAGGGAATTTACTTATTAGAACAAAGGTTTTGCAGTGACTGCTGGCTAGTGTAGGTAGAGTGGCCAGGTGCAGGACTATCCCTCCACACAGCTCCCAGGCTGAACGCTAGGGGAGGCAGGGAGAGGGGACACAAAACACTAACTTCTTTCCTTTCCCCACCCAACCTGCTTCCTCCCCAGGCAGCAGGCTCCCTCCTAGCCCCCAGAGTGCCCCTTGCTGCCCTTCCCACTACCGTGCCCTCTTTCTCCCCGCCGGGACATGCCCTGCCCCATGCCCCCCACCTCCCCCTCCTTGCCCCCTGCTGCCCTTCCCCCCTCCACACACCCCCTTTCACCCTCCACCATGCTCCCCTCCCCCCTCTGCCATGCCCCCTCCCCCTCCTTGCCCCCTGCTGCCCTTCCCCCCTCCACACACCCCCCTTTCACCCTCCACCATGCTCCCCTCCCCCCTCTGCCATGCCCCCTTCCCCCTCCTGGCCCCCTGCTGCCCTTCCCCCTCCACACACCCTTCACCCTCCACCATGCTCCCCTCCCCCCTCTGCCATGCCCCCTCCCCCCTCCATGCCCCCTGCTGCCCTTCCCCCCTCCACACACCCCCTTTCACCCTCCACCATGCTCCCCTTCCCCCTCTGCCATGCTCCCCTCCATGCCCCCTGCTGCCCTTCCCCCCTCCACACACCCCCTTTCACCCTCCACCATGCTCCCCTTCCCCCTCTGCCATGCCCCCTCCCCCCTCCATGCCCCCTGCTGCCCTTCCCCCCCCTCCATGCCCCCTCCGCCATGCACCCCTTGCCCCCTCCATGCCCCTTGCTGCCCTTCCCCCCCCCAAACCCCCCTTTCACCCTCCACCATGCTCCCCTTCCCCCTCTGTCCTCCATGCCCCCTGCTGCCCTCCCCCCTCCAAGCCCCCTGCTGCCCTGCCCCTTCTGCCCTGCCCCCTTCCCCCTCCCTGCCCCTCTGACACGCCCCCTGCTGCCCTTCCCGCTCCCTGCTGCCCCACCCACCTCCGCAGGCCCAGCCCGCGTCACAGGGGGGAGGTGACAGAGCTTCCCCCGCGGGCCTCTCAGACTCGCCCCGCCCTCCGAGGCCGGGGCCAGCCCGCGCGCCTCACACCACGGGCTGCTGCGGAGCCTCCCTCGGCGGCCGGAGTCCCCGCGCTGCTGCTGCTGCCCCCGGCGGCCAGGGTCCGGCTTCGCCTCCCTACAAAGGGGCCGGCGGGGAGCAGTGCGCCAGAGGGTTTCCGTGGTGTAGTGGTTATCACGTTCGCCTCACACGCGAAAGGTCCCCGGTTCGACCCCGGGCGGAAACAGCCAGGCCGGATTTTGCTGCTGTCCTAGCGTTAGTTTTATCCAGGGACAGGCGGAGAGGGTTTGCTAGGGGAGAGCTAGTGCCGCTGCGCTTCACAGCCCGCCGGCCACGCTGGCGGTTCTCCTGCCTTTGCTCACTAAGGAAACCTACACCAGAGGGCGAACGGTAATCGCAGGATGGAAGACACAGGGTGAAAACCTGGCTCAAAACTCCCCCTGATTGCAATGGGCTCAGGATTTCATCCCTTCCCTAGGGCGTATTCCTGCTTGAGAGGCTGGGGGCAGAGGACTTTTTAAAAGACAGAATTTAAAAATCTCTAATTTAAAAAAAAAGTTGTTAAAAATCTCTGCTGCATTTCCCCATGATGAAGAAAAATGAGAAGCTGCTCATTTCCTGCAATCAGCTGGTGCTCAGCAGCACTGACTGGACAGTCAGGGCTTAATTAAGCAGCTGATATTTATTAAAATAATTGCATTGAGATGTGCTTTGTTTTAGTGGGTATGCAAATGAATAGGGCCACCACAGCCCCGGGGTTGAGCAATAGTCAACATGGTTTCTGTAAAGGGAAATCGTGTTTTACTAATCTATTAGAGTTCTTTGAAGGGGTCAACAAACATGTGGACAAGGGGGATCCGGTGGACATAGTGTACTTAGATTTCCAGAAAGCCTTTGACAAGGTCCCTCACCAAAGGCTCTTATGTAAATTAAGCTGTCATGGGCTAAAAGGAAAGGTCCTTTCATGGATTGAGAACTGGTTAAAGGACAGGGAACAAAGGGTAGGAATTAATGGTAAATTCTCAGAATGGAGAGGGGTAACTAGTGGTGTTCCCCAAGGGTCAGTCTTAGGACCAATCCTATTCAATTTATTCATAAATGATCTGGAGAAAGGGGTAAACAGTGAGGTGGCAAAGTTTGCAGATGATACTAAACTACTCAAGATAGTTAAGACCAAAGCAGATTGTGAAGAACTTCAAAAAGATCTCACAAAACTAAGTGAGTGGGCAACAAAATGGCAAATGAAATTTAATGTGGATAAATGTAAAGTAATGCACATTGGAAAAAATAACCCCAACTATACATACAACATGATGGGGGCTAATTTAGCTACAATGAGTCAGGAAAAAGATCTTGGAGTTATCGTGGATAGTTCTCTAAAGATGTCCACGCAGTGTGCAGAGGTGGTCAAAAAAGCAAACAGGATGTTAGGAATCATTAAAAAGGGGATAGAGAATAAGACTGAGAATATATTATTGCCCTTATATAAATCCATGGTACGCCCACATCTCGAATACTGTGTACAGATGTGGTCTCCTCACCTCAAAAAAGATATTCTAGCACTAGAAAAGGTTCAGAAAAGAGCAACTAAAATGATTAGGGGTTTAGAGAGGGTCCCATATGAGGAAAGATTAAAGAGGCTAGGACTCTTCAGTTTGGAAAAGAGAAGACTAAGGGGGGACATGATAGAGGTATATAAAATCATGAGTGATGTTGAGAAAGTGGATAAGGAAAAGTTATTTACTTATTCCCATAATACAAGAACTAGGGGTCACCAAATGAAATTAATAGGCAGCAGGTTTAAAACAAATAAAAGGAAGTTCTTTTTCACGCAGCACACAGTCAACTTGTGGAACTCCTTACCTGAGGAGGTTGTGAAGGCTAGGACTATAACAATGTTTAAAAGGGGACTGGATAAATTCATGGTGGCTAAGTCCATAAATGGCTATTAGCCAGGATGGGTAAGAATGGTGTCCCTAGCCTCTGTTCGTCAGAGGATGGAGATGGATGGCAGGAGAGAGATCACTTGATCATTGCCTGTTAGGTTCACTCCCTCAGGGGCACCTGGCATTGGCCACTGTCGGTAGACAAATACTGGGCTAGATGGACCTTTGGTCTGACCCGGTACGGCCTTTCTTATGTTCTTATGTTCTTATGGGGTGAAGAGCCACAAATGAAGGTGCCAGTCCTGCCAACTGCTCCAGGCAAATGGACCCTGGTGTCCACATGAGACCCCATTGTCTGGGCTGGGGTGTGATTGTCTAGAGCTCATTTTAGGATTGGGGCCTTGGAGAAGGAATTGCAGAGACAACCCCTCCCTCCACCCCCAATACAACATGGACATTATTTCAGTAAGCAGTGCTTTTTCTGTCTAGTTACGTTAAAACTGCCAGCATCCAAACACCTCCCCAGTGTTACAGGTGTATCCATTTCATTTACACGTAACAGATCAGATAATAAGAATGATCTATGCTGAAGCAGGGATTGGTGAGGTTACAGTTTGTGGGACCCACTACAATTGAGACCCAGAAAGCACATGGCCTTGACTATTGCCGAAGGGGCTGACATGAGTTGCTTCCTACTGAAGTGGCAGACCATGGATGGGGTTGCGAGTTACCCCTCCACCTCTATATTGCTGCTGGACCTGCTGTCATTGATTTAATTTAATTTTACAACTGACTTCAGTGGAGGCAGGATTGGGCCCCAGGAGCAGTCTGAGCCATGGATTTCTAAGTGTGTCACACTGCTTTGGATAGAGTGAGACTCCAGGCAGGTGCTTGTCTCACTTGTGCTTAAGATCAACCTCTTCACCTTCTCTGTGGCAGACTCTGCATGTGCCTCTGCAGCCCTGTTAAATGTCAGGAACTAGCACAAAGGTCTGGCTGCACCAAAGAATCTCTAGCACAGGGTTTATTCTTATTCCATAAAAAGTTGCTAAAAACTTCATCCCAAAAAGGAAGAGGAATAATTGGGACATCTAAAGATATGGGTAGCCTTCATTTGCAATTTATGGTTGTGACCAATCACTGCTAGAGGGTGATGAGACTACAGCCATGTAGTTATAGACAGTGATTTGCAAAATTCCTAGAAGGGGAGAAGTCACCAGAAAAGTCTTGCAGCTACAGACCAAGGAGCATGTCATAGTCTATTTAGCAAATGACCATACAAAGTATAGAAAAATCAAAAGAGGAGAGGTGGAAAAATACATTCACTAGGTATGAAAAGTTACTTAACATTCAGAGCCAGGGAACAAATAGTTCTGTGGTGTGAGGTCAAGAGAGACAGGGAGCTTCTTAGGTACCTAATTTCCTGCAGTATAATAATATTAATAATAAAGTATTAATATAGATACAGTAAATCATTTCAAATACTGTCAATAAGAAAAGATGCCAAGAAACTACTGACATTACATCTCACATCATCATTAAAGTAAAATCCAGAAAGCTCATCTCTCTAGGCCCCCTCTTCCTGGCCAGTGCACGATTGCTTCCTGCAGTATATTTGCTATGTTTTGTATTAAATGTTTCAGGTAATTGGCATAGTAGAAGTAAGAGATGGGAAAATCCTATTAGACCACTGAAATCCATCCCCTTGTAAATGAAGGATGGTTTCCCTGGTACAGGTGTAGCAGATATTAAACTGGTGCTAGATTTTTAGACAAAAGGCCATGAAGCAGCAGCTACCATTCAGTAGCTAGGTTTACTTGATCTTGTCAAAGGACAGAGGGACTTGATGACTTCTCGAGGTCCTGGCCAGCTCTACATTTCTATGATTAGTACATTCCAACTTCACTTTTACTTCTGACAAAGCAAATCTGCAAAGCCTGAATTTGTTGACCTATTTTGGTAAGGGCCAAATCCTGACATCCTTATTTTCCGATTTTATTTAGTGTTTACTCAGGCAAAAATGTATTGAGCAAGAACTAAGGACTGAATGAGGACTAAGTAAGTGGGCAAGATTTGGCCCTGCTTGTTGGCAGGAGATGTGGAGGAGATGTGTTGCTGATTCAGCTCTTCAGGCTGCCAGGGTGGGCAACAGAGAAGTATCTCTACCATCCTGGAAGAGGGTATAGGGCTGAGTGCAGTGGCAAATTAGCCACTGGGGCCATGCCTAGGGGCTGTGACCTGTCGGGGCGCCCCGTGCACTGACCCTGTTCCCCAGCTGGAGTGCTGGGTGGGAAGAGCAGGGCAAGCCCCCGTGCCCCAACCCCGCTCCCCGGCAGCCAGAACGGGGCTAGCCCCTGCACCCTGACCCACTTCCCGGCAGGCGTGCCGAGTGGGCAAAGCAGGGCAAGGCCCTGCACCTCAACCCCATTTCCCTGGCAGGAGTCAGGAGAGGGGCTGGGGCACTGCAGGCGGAAGGGGTGGGGAGGGGCCCCTACTTGCTCTGGCCCAGGGGCCCCACAAAACCCTAATCTGACCCTGGCTGTGCACTTCCTGTCCCCATGCTTCTGAGGGATTGTCCGAAATGCAGTCAGTTCTTGCTAGCTTGTCTTTTTCTGGTGGCTGTGAAAGGTCTGTCATAGTTGAGGGCAACTGCACCTGTGTCCCCCCTCTGTGCAATGGCACCTACTCTAGGCTCACAGTTCCTCCGCCATCACATCTCCCTACCTCCTGACCAGGGTTTTTCCAGGCTGCCCAGCTTCCTGCCCACACTGTGATATTCTCAGCAAGCCAGACTGCCCAAACAGGTCCGTGTCTGGGCTATGCTTTCTCTCCAGAGCTTCTGAACAGCATAACTGCCTGCAGTTATAAGTTACTACACAGCTCTCCATAACCAAGCACATTTATTTTTAAGGTGAAAGCATCAAAAAGAAAACATTAAAAATAATAAAAGAACTTACATGCCTGCTAAAAGGCTTACCAGAGGTAACCTCAATTCTAACCTCAGGCTCTGGTAGGTATCAGTCCTCCAAAACCCACAACTGGGTATTCCCAGTATTAATATTGTCTCAGATTCAAAACCAGAACCACCAGTTATACATCCTGGGCCTTTGATCTTGGTCTCATGTAACAGGTGAGCAGCTGACAATGGCAGAGCGAAGTTTCAAAAGGCTGGTTTTTTTATTTGCACACACCACCCTCGATATTCCTCAGGAAAACCATTGAACAATTTTTGGTCCAAAAGTCTGTTCGGGTCTGGCACATTGTTCAATATAGTCCTTTGAACCCCCAGGTCTCACATCTGTCACCTCTGCCCATTCCAGAAGTTACATACAATCCTGGCCCATAGTAATACATAAACCATTGATTTAATACAATGGAGCCCAACGATACTTAAACTTATTTCAGTAAGGTCTTGCAAGGGTATGGCAGGAAATTGTATCTCTGTCACATGGTCCTAAAGATGCCGAGTAGTTTGCTGTAGCAATGCAAGGTCTGATGGACTTTGATGTAAATGTGCGTACAATCATGCACACACTGCACGTACAGAATAAAATGGTTCAGGTAGGTCACTCTTCAGCTTTTTTTCAAGCTTGTGTAGAAAAATAATGGGTCTGACTCTGCACCACCTGCACTTTGAGTGGTCAGTTTGGAGCCTGATCCAATGTGCATTGATGTCCATGAAAGGACTCCTCCTGATTTCAGCAAACACTGGACCAAGCCATACACCTGTGCAAAGTGCTGCAGCAGGGAGAGGAGAACCAGACCCACTAGAAACAAAGGTTGGGAGGTTAATTAAGGATACAGGGAGGAACAGTCATTTGGGTTCCCTTAGCTCTGTATTTCCACATTTTCTAAACTTACAAAAATCATGTTAAAAGCCAGTTATTATTTAGTTTTATTATTTAAATAAATTAAACCTAGTCCGGATGCAGGAACAGGAGCGAATCCCAAACTAACCCAATATCTGATGGAAGAACAGAATTAGAGCCTATGGAGAAGCAGAAGAAAGTTTTTCACAACAGCCAGGGATGTGGCGGGCTTGGTGTCCTACCGAGAGCCTTACACTTGGATTCCAAATGATTAATTTCTCAGCTGCCTCACTGTAGGTTGGGACCCTTCCCAAAGGGATCAGGGGTTTGCCGGCTCAGCTCTTAACTCCACTTTACCCAGCTTTAAAAAACAAACCAAAATTGGGAACTGGGGAGGGGAAAAACCACCTCTCTCCGAAGCTGGACCGCGCCGGGGTGGGCGGCTCCGGCAGGGGGCGTTGGTTTGCTGCCGCGATTGGCTCCCCCAGCCCCGGAGAGCCCCAGCCCAGTGTGTGAGCCGCCGCGGTGCAGCCCTGAGTCCGGCACCGTCCTCGGCAGGGGGAACAGCGGGGGCCATGAGCTGCCGCCCGGAGCCCGCAGCCCAGTGACACCGCTGCAGGGGCGAGCGCAGCCCCGACGCCGGGCACGATGCTGCACTCCCGGGAGGAGGAGGAGGAGTGGGACGAGGAGACCCAGCTGCGGGAGCTCAACTCCCGGCTGCGGCTCTACGTGTGCCGGGTGCGGGAGCTGGAGCAGGAGAACCGACTGCTGGCCCAGGAGCTGGCCGAGCTGCAGCAGCAGGAGCTGGCCGGGCTGCGGGGCCCCCAGCAGGAGCTGGCCGAGCTGCGGGGCAGCGTGGCCGAGCTGAGCCGGGCCAAGCGGGAAGCGGAGCTGGAGCGGGACGGGCTGCGGCAGGAGCTGGGGCAGCTGGAGCTCCTGGCCGCCGAGGTGCTGCAGCTGCGGCGCCGCCTGGCGCCCGAGCTGGCCGGGCAGCGGCAGCTGCTGGAGCGGCTGTGGGGCGAGTGCGCCGCCCTGGAGGAGCTGCTGCAGGGGCTGCGGGCCGAGCACGGGCAGCTGCTGGCGCGGCAGCGGCGGGAGGCGGGCGAGGTGCGGGCGCTGCGGCTGGAGCTGGCCGCGCTGCCGCCGCCGCTGGCCGGGCTCAGCCTGGAGCAGCTGGAGGAGACCTACGAGCGGGTGCTGGGCCAGGCCTGCCGGGAGAGCCTGCTCCGCTACCAGGGCCAGCTCCGCGCGCTGCAGGAGCGGGAGGCGCGGCTGGGCCGGGAGAGCCTGGAGCAGCTGCGGGCCGAGGGCGCGCGGGGCCGCCGGCGGCTGGACGAGCTGCGGCGCCAGGGCCAGCAGCTGGGCGGCCTGGGCCAGCGGCTGGAGGAGGAGCTGCTGGCTCTGCGGGAGCTGCACGGCGCCGAGGCGGACGAGTACCAGGTGCGTGACGGCGGCCCACGCGCGGCGTGGGGGGAGGAAGGGGGACTGGGCGCCCGGCTGGCACCGCCAGCGGGGGAGGCAAGACGGGAAAGCCGCAGGCCTCCCCTTGCCCCCTCTCTTCCCCACTATCTCCCATTTCCTAGAATCTCTCCCCCCCCCCCCCAATACCCTGAGCTACTCCCCTCACTGGGTCCCAATTTTTGTGCCTTTTGCCTATGGCCAGATTTACACCTTATGCCCCCCCCAGGCACAGCCTCTTCAGCCAAACCGCCTCTCCCCGGCCCCAGGTGACCTTCATGTTGCACACAGTTCTAGAGAGAAAGGGGCCCTTGGAATGCTGGTGCCGCCAGGCATGTGCCTAATTGGAAATCCAGCCCTGCTTTCCCCTGGATTCCCTTTGGGGGGGTGTCTCCTCCCCCGTGCATCTGGCCTAACCCTTCATCCTCTTTCTGCACCACACCCTGGGATCCTCTTCCCCCCTGTCTTCCTTCTTGACTCTGTCAGCTCCTTCTGTGTCTGCCCCTCTTTTCTTTTCTTTCCTGCCCACAGTACCCAGCCCACCCCTGCTGTCTCCATGCTGTGCAATGGCCTGCTGGCCCACCCCATAACCCTGCTCCACCAGCTGCCTCCGTCCATACATCCTTCCCTACCTCTGATCCCTCACCTGTGCATCTGCTTCTGACACCCTTCCCCCCCTCTGCCTTAGCCTGTGCTACCCCTGCTCCCTGTCTCCCACCCCATTTCCCATGCACCAGCTGTTTGCACCCAACTCCTTGGCTCCCTCCTGTCGGGCACCCTCTGCCTTTCCCCAGCACCACCTCTTCTGGGTCTGCGGAGGCTGGGCGAGGAGGCAGCCAGCAGGGAGAGGAGCCTGCTGCATTAAAGGGCAGGCCTGGGAGTGGCCACTTCTGGCAGGAGGACAGAAACTCAGGGATTCCTTTTCAAAACCTGGGGTAGAGTGGGGACCTCTGGCTGGGGAAGGGGTGAGAGTGAACAGGGAGATGATGACTCTTAGCGTATCTTCGTGAGGGGTGTACCGCTCCCACTTTGCCCTGAACAGGCACACACCCAGCTGCAGAGTCAGGGTTGGGTGAGATCAAACCCAGCCGGCTAACCTGAGCCCCATTGCCAACTCGCCATAGGCACACGGGGGAACGAAGCAAGCCCTGGCAGTGGGTGAACTCAGCCGCAGCGTCATGGGATGTGGTGTTTTGGGGACAGGCATGCTGAGCACTCTTTCCAGCACGTGACAGGCGGTGCTTAAAATGGTCTAAAAACATGAATGTGTGCGTGGGGGGGTGTCTGTCACTTCTGCCTGCCCCCCCACAAGTGCCACCATCAATTCTGCCCCCTCCAGCCCCCCTCTGCTCTTCCTGCAGCTCCTGGGGTTCATCACCCCCCCTTGGCATGGTCGGAGCAGGGGGGCAACTGCAGGAGGAGCCCTTCCCCCACTTCAAGGCCTAGAGTACCAGGGAGGGATGGGAGAATCAGAGCTGCACTTCTCCACACTCTCTTCCTGTGAGGATGGTGGTGATCCTGTTAGGAGGGGAGAGTGCTGCCTACTCCTTGGAATGGAAAGCAGCCAGGAGGAGGTGCTTTTCCCTAGGCAGAGCTGAAATGTGCACCCCTCAGTAATCAAAGGCTTGAGTTGTAGAAGTTTTATTTGGTGGGTCTGTGACAGAGAGCACCTTAAAGCACTGACACCAAGTATCCGGTGATGGGAGTTGGCCCTTGGGACACGTGAAGTGAGTCCTACCATTTTCCTGCCCACCAGAGTCAGTGATGTCCTGCATTCCCCTCTTGCTAGAATAGTTCTCTACTCATGGTCATGAGCCTGAAGGATTCAGACCCCAGCGTGGTTAACTGAGCCCTCCACTTTTCTATGGCAGAGAGACTGATTACCATGGTGTTGACTGGGATGGGGTTTTTTGGGGGGGGGGGGGGGAGGATGGAATGAGACCTTAAATAGAGGTGTCTGCTCTGTGTGGACAGTAAAATGCCACTGTGTTTTACAATAGCAAATTGCCACAGTACTTCTGGCCAAGAGTTCTGGCGACCACTGTTCTGCAGTATGCCAGTTATAAAGCACCCCATGTGCATGGATAGATCAGCATATGCTGGGAAAGCAAAATATCAAAGGTTAGGGATGGAGAAGACATATTAGATCATCCAGTCCATCAATCCACTATGCAGATCAGATGCTCTAAATTTCCTCAGGGCAGCATTTCTTTTGTTCTTCATCAGACCTTTTATTAACACCCTGCTAGAGCTCTTTGTCTGTCTGCAGCCCTCGTGTTAATGATCACATTGTGTGTAAGGGCATGTCTGGCATGGGAGATTATGGAGATATTGCACATTGTGAAGGGACTAGAGTGCGGTTGCTCTGTGTCTGGATTTTAAATTGCTAGCTTGTTTGCAAGTTGCTATGAACAGAGACTGATCAATTCAAAACAAAACACAGCAAACAGCAGAGCTTTTACACTTAGTTTGAAATATTTGGGTCTTTGAGGGGTTAAGTTATTCTCCTTTTAAACACGCATTTAAATATTTTTCAAAGCAGTGGATGGAGATTTTATCTGTGAATCTCCGATTGAGTTTAATAATAGTCCTGCAACTAAAACAATGCTTTTATCAGGAGTTTCCTGTGGCTCAGGTTTTGTTTTTATTTGATATGAGTAAAAATTATATAAGCTTATATTTCCTCCAGCAAAATGTAAAAATGCCCTTATTCCTAAAGATACATTATCTTTAGAGCCTTGTTATAAACTGCTGACATTAGAAATTCATAATGGAAAAACTCATTGATCCTTAACAATAATGGGTTAAGCAGCACCATATTTCAAGAGTCATCCTTCCTTCCTCCCCGCTTATCATTTACAGCTCAGTACCAAAAGTTTTTCTCCTGCAGTTACAAGAATGGCTATATCTTTTTCCTAACTCAACCAGAAAAGGTATTTTTGTACCAGTGTCATCTCCATATTAGGGTTGCCAATTTTGACGTATTCCTGGAGGTTTCATCAATGACAATCTTTAATTCCTGGAGACTCCAGGACAATCTTGGAGGGTTGGCAAAGGTACTCCATATATGTTTACATTTAGCTGAGGATTAGTAGGGAAAGGTGACTGCAGGTATTCTGGAGAGTGAATCAACTTTACAGGATTGGCAGTACAGAGGAGAAACAGGTTAAAAATGCCAGTTAATAGAAAAATCAAAATTACCATGTGGCTCCTAGCTGTGCTGGTTTTTTAAACACAATATCTTACCTTAAAATGAGTTATGGTAAGCAACCCAAACTGCTTTAGCCCCCACAATGAAAGCACATAGCTGACATATTTGCACATACACCTAGATTATATTGAAACATCTGTAAAAGTGGCATCATGAGGGTCCGTGTTTATTGCCTCTCAGTGATACCGTGGGAGGGTGGACTTACCGCTGGCATGCCACCTTATGGCTGGGCATGGTGTAGCAGGCTTTCCTTTCCTGCCGAAGCAGCTCTAGGCCTGTGGTGGTCTGCCTCTTCTTACAGCTCGGCCCTCCACACAGGCCATTTACTTCCCCCAACCCTGCTCTGCTGGGTGCCAGTGGGTCCAACAAATACAAGTCCAGTGTCCTTACATCAGGTCTTCAGCCCCCAGCTTTGGACCCCGTTGTCCTTAAACTCTGTCGTCTCAGGACTTTAAAGAGTCCTTATATCGGGGGCTTCATGCCACCTTGCTGGTAGGGGAACCCAGGCCCTTCCTCTCCTCTAGGTTCCAGCGCCGGGACACAGTAGTGAGCAGGCAAGCGTTGTCTATTCAGACCTGCTCCCTGCTAACTCTCTGGGCTTTTTCCTCCCGCAGCAGGCATTTGCCACAGCCCCTTCCTGGACCCACTGCGTACCTGTATTCTTATCAGCCTTCACAACCTGTCTTCCCAGGCTGCACCACTTCTCAATGTTCATGGCAGGGGAGGGGCTGGCAGGGCTCCCCCCCCCCCCCCTAACAAATCCCAAATGAAAATGTAAACAAACCATTTTGTCCTCACAATTGAACTTTAATCTTTCTTAGCTTTCCCCTATGCTCTGCTTCTCAGTTCAACACCTCCTAGGGCTTTCTCCCCAGAGGTCCAGATCCTGCCATTTATCAAGGACCACCACGAGTGTCCACCCCACTGGCATCTCCTGGCCAGTTCTCTGCTTAGGAGGAGGAACCCAGGGCCAACTCTTTCCTTGGGCTTTTCCCCTCTACTCCCTTGGAGTCCTTCCCTGGCTCAGCAGGTGTCTTTCAGCTTTCTGTCCGCCACCGAACTGCCGAGAAGGGGACTGTGTAGAGTTCTTTCACTCTCTCCCCACTAGCTTATCTGGGCTTCTTCCCGGCTATGCTTCATCTTTAATGGGGTTGCCACTAGGTCTCTAATTCCCTTCCCTTAACCCTTTCAGTGCCAATGTGGGAATCTACACTCCACCATCTGTATCATGTTAAAACTGCCCCGTTTACAATTAAAGAAGATTTTTCTAGTGACCAGCTATGCAAACTCAACCTGGTTTTTCAGGCAGGAGGTGGGGAAAAGGTGATCTCTCATTCATATCTGTCATGGAAAAATTTAAAATGGGGGAAAGCAAGTATTTTAGGCTTTCTACTCTTACTCAGTTTTTTTGGACATAATTTCTTTTACATGAGAGAAGATATTTAGTTGGGCGTTTGAAGTCATGTCTAAAAACCAGTTATTAGCTGTTTGTTTATTTAAAAGTGATGTCACTCACAGATATGTTTTTTTTAAAAATATGAGTGTTTATGGTAGGAATTTCCTTTACAGCTGTTGCAGCAAGGGGATTTATTAATATTTTCCATATATTATCCACTCTTTCTGTGTGGCCATTCTTGTCTCCTCCAGCGCTGCCTATCCTCAGTAAAGCTTTCAGTGCTGATAGGTAGTAAAATGTATTTACAGTATAGTTTGGATTGGCCAAGCACTAGCCCAAATCCTGCATTGGGCCTGGTGGGCCAATGGATGGCTCAGTAGGACTCTTCTGTCTCAGGTTTCTGTGGCCCTAAAAACATGCTGTGATGATATTTATGCAGAAACTCCAATTGACTGCAGTGGCAGATTCACATACAGTGCGATAGCAGGAGTGGGCCCTATATTTTTAGAATGCAAAGAAGACCCTGGCTTTCATCCTGCTCCACTGAAGCCAACTGGACATTTGCCACCAACTTCAATAGGCTTAGGATTGGCTCCTGTATCTGTTCCATGGTGCTGTGAGCTCCAAAGGAGAGGAAAACAGCCTCTTGTTGAATTAACACAATTGAATTTAACACAAATCTCTCACGCTGAATTCCTGTACCAATTTCCAGCCAGCCAAGTGCTGGGTGTCCTCTTTTCCTTTTTCTCCCATTAAGCTGCTAAGTGGCCGTGAAGTTTGTAAAAGACGCCAGACCAAGAGTGCTGGAGACTGAAGTCCTTTCTTTATTCGCAGAACAAGTACAGCTAGACTGCCCTCATGCTGCCCATTCTCCCACTGCCCTGCTGATGTTTCTCATCCCTGACTAGACGGAACCACTGTAAGGGGTGTGAGAATTAGTCCCCTTCAGTGCTTGAGTGGACACCAGTGATTTTTCCTCTTCTCTTTATATAACTGAGCGGTGAACTTTTCCAAGTTAATCCCTTTGCTCAGACCTCTGAAAGGAGTGAGCATAATGCAAGAACACAGGTCACCTTCCAAGACGTGGATGCTGCTTCTTTACCAGCGATACCGGGAAAGACCTTTGACATTATTAGTGTGAACCCAGTTAGCTCAGCATGTATAAAGGCCAAGAAAACATAAGGCGATTTAAGGATTATTTTTGGGACTAATGTAATAACTACCCTTCCTTAAGGCTTGGTCTGCACTTGAGCTTACTTCAGTATAACTTATGTAGCTCCAGGGTGTGACTAATCCACATCCTTTAGCGATGTAAATTGCACTGACCTAAGTGCTGGTGTGGACAGGACTATGTCAGTGGGAGAGCTACTGCCTCTCGTGGAGGTGGATTTGTTATGCCAGTGGGAGAGCATTGAGCATCTTCACCAGACATCCCACAACAGTGCAGCTGCAGCACTTCTAATGTAGACTAGCCCTCAGTTTAACATGCAGATGTTCCAGCTGTCACATGCTCTGCAGTCTCAGGTGGCTATGCAGATAGTGAAGGAAGACGTAATTCCATCAAGGGATTCCAGTGACAGATCTGTTTTTCTCCAGACCATGTAATGACATCCTTGGCTATTTGCTTTTGTTACAGTTCATGGTTAGCTTAGATGTTCCTCTGACCCGCTCTGTGAGTTGGTCTCAGGGGATCCTCTCTGTGGCGTTAGGCCTTTAGTCCTCCCCTCTCTGGGGTGGAATCTTGCAATTCTCCCACTCTTAGACCTGGGCATGAGGCTAGAGTCTCTTGCATATCAACCATGATTCTGCAGCAGGCTTGACTGGATTCGAGCCCTGAAATGCTTCCCTTCCGGAGCTGTGACCAGTGTGTGAATACAGGGAGATTGAACAGCCTTTTCAAAACAAAGTATTGTTTAATTTAAACAGAAGGAATGCAGCATCAAAAGAGGAAAGGGGTATTAACACAACAAAGACTTTACTGTCTTACCTAAAATGTAGATAGGCTCAGCTTATCCAGACAGCCCCGCATCTAGAGCTGGGGGGACAGTGTGCACCCCTTCAGATTACCATATTTCAGGCGCTCAGAAAGAGGACACTGCTGCAGTTTGGGGGTGAGCTGGAGGGGGAGTAGAGTTAGGGGTGCTGGAGTGACTACCTGCGGCGGGGGAATGAACCAATCAACTGCGGATGCAGGGGAGGGACCAATCGGGAAGCGGACCAGTCTGGGCTCTTTCTGAGCTGCAGTGTCTGCTCTGCAAAAATCCTGGACATTGCCTGTTGTTTGAAAAATCCACCTGGACAGAGGACAGAGCCTCTTCAAGGGTTGACCTTTTTATCCTTCTCAAAGTCCCTTATCTGTTCCGGGCATCCTGAACCTGGCCAAACAAGTTGATGCACCCTACCCCTGTCTAATTCCACCAGGAGCAGACAGCATATAATGCTGTTGTAATTGCTATAGTCCCCCTTTGTGGAAGGTCACTAGACTGCTGTATTGGACCCAAGCCTTTGGATCACACATGCTTCCAAGCCCACTAGGTCTGGGTCGTGTCCAGGCACTATCTCTTGGTCTGGCCTCTCATGTACACTCTCGGTGTGCAGACCCCCTGTCTGGGACCTCTCGATGGGAAGATGGGACTCTGTGGTCTAGCTGCCCTCAGCCCCAAGACCAATGCTCTCCCTCAGTGAACATTCAGAATGCTGCTCAGTTAAACTTCTCAAGAGGAAAATGAGTGATCACTGGCCTATTCCCAGAGGCCAGAACTGTACCTGAAACCATCACCCATAGGTCCAAACATCCCCAGACATAGGAATCTCAAACTCATGACTTGGTCCACAAATCTGTGGTCTCCTAAAAGGTTAACAGACAGTTGCAACCAAGTCAGATACTATTCAGGTTGTCATGCTGCATCGTTCCCCATTGTATTTGAGCATTTCAAATGTGTTTAAATGGAAAGGGGCATGTGTGTTTATTCCAGTGTTGAATCTGACTTTTAATGTGCCACATTAAATTTATAATAGGGAGCTTTTTGCTTACCTGCATAGATGGTGACCTGTGTGTCTGTGGGGAGGGTGAGCGGCAGCTAGATGGGATTTTGTTTAAATATTTGAAAACAATTTAGTCAGGTGTAACTCTCGCATCCTAGCATGAATAATCTATTCCAGTAATAGTATCTCATGAACCATATGCCAGTGAAGTCTGAGAGTACATTTATTTATTTTTTTCTGTAAAGCTGAGCTGCTAGTGCATGTTGCTTTAATACTTTTTAAGATTTTTATCTTGGTGTTTGTCGTAAAACTGGAAAGTTATTATAAGCACAAGTGTGAAAGTGTAAAGTCAAATTCTTCAAAACTAATAGGAAGTGTTTCTGTTTAGAGGATAATTGATGCCCTAGAAGAAGAAAAACAATTCCTGACTATGTCAATCATGGATTACCTAAAGGACTACAATGAACTAATGCAGGTGAAAGTGGGACTCAGCCTTGAAGTTGAAACTTACAGGTAAGGATTATAACTGCAGTGGGTAGTACCATCAGGAGATGTTTTTAAATTACTCATTACAAGTCAGACCCGTGAACTACACTGGCCTTTTCCATCTTTAGGGTGTAGTGGTGCATCAGCTGTTTAAAAGGAAGACACTTGCCCTTAAACTCTCCATGTTTCTTCTCCTCCCAGTGCACTTGCATAATTCCCATTAGAGTGGGGTCTCTGGACTTCTGGGTTCAGTTCTCAGCTTGCTATTGGCTTACTGTGTGATCTGGGTCAAGCAACTTAACCTCCCAAAGCCTGAGTCCTCTCATCTGTGTAAAAGAGAAATAATAGCTATGTTGTAGGAGTGTTGAGGCATAATATTTGTAAAGTCCTTTAATAGCTTCAGATAGAAGATCATGTAAAAGTGTAACGTTATTGTAACTATTGTTGTTCTTCATTAATAATGTTAATAGGTATTACCCACATGCAGACTGCAGACGGAGATTAGAACCTTTGATGTAGCACTTAAGTCCAGCCATTTTAACTAATAGTAATTACGTCTACAGTTTATAGAACAGCATGTTACTGAAGCCATACAACCCTTTGAATCCTGGAATTCTAAAAGCTTGCTACTTATTTTGCAGTAAAGTTCTTGGTGCTAAAGGACTATGCTTGATTACTATGATGCTAAAAGCCAAGTGAATGTAATTGTTCTTACCATATTTGAATATATGCAAGTATTAGCTGAAGGCTCAGCATCTGTCAGACTGTAATTGATAAGTCATAAGGCAGTGTGGATCTTCCACCTGGCAAGTCATAGTGCCAGCATTCAATGTTCAGATGGTTACAGGGTTTGGGTGTGCTGCTTACTGTACTTTTTTTGTCTCTACCACACTGATTTAAGGCATTGTTTCAAATACACGTTCTGTTTCTTTTGCCAAAGAAGGAAATGGAATAAAGAAGTTAACAGAAAACTCCATTTTCTAAACCAGTGATACTCAGACTGAGGTTTAGGAGCCGCAAATGGCTCTTTTAATGTGTCGCTTGTGGCTCTTTGTAGCACATGATATTAAAACATGGTGTGATTTAATTATTAACCAATCTAAGCTATTAACCATTCAGAATGCTTTTATATATATAGTAAATGAAACAATGAATTCACATGACTGTGGCTTTTTTGGGTAATGTTGATCACTAATTTGGCTCCTGAACCACAGAAGTCTGAGTATCACTGTTCTAAACCTTACTTTGCACCATCCTGGGCTTTGTTAAGGAAACACATGCTCAGGCCAAGTCTGAGTAGTGAACAGCCATTCTGCTAATAAATCCTCTTTACCTGTGAATCTTTCTAGTCAGTCACTAGTTGAGCAATTGAAAAGCCAGAGCAATTTTGAAATCTCAAGATCATAAGTTGTTAATTGACACACGGCACATACTGGTTCAGAAGGGGGGAAAAAAGTTGATGGATAGCAGACAGATAACATTTTTATGGTAAAGATTTTGAGTTTTTCCGCTATTAACACTTTATTTTCAATAAAGTTGGCGATGAAACTTATTCTTTACAATTTGTATTGATTTTTAAATTCAGAAGACAACAATTCTTATTGAGTGAACCAAATAACCTGCAAAAGTTTAATATGTCTGGCTGCTATCTTATCCTCATGAATCCATAGATTTGTTTATATTGTGTATTAATGTTTGACACACACAGAATGTGTAGTTACAACATTGCTTGATAAGTACTGCTACTACTGTCCTTAAATATTGTGTAATGTTGCTGTGAACTATTAAGCAGCTGAGTTTGTCCAGAAAGTGGTGGGTGAAGTGATCCATACATGTTTGTTAATTCAGAGACAGTTATTTAGTAGAAAGAGCACAGAAGTTACTGTTACTGATCTAATCCCAGCTCTGACACCGACTTCATCTGTTGCTTTGGGCTCATGATCTAATCTTTCTGCCTCAGTTTATGCATCTGCTAAATGGGGTAATAATACCTTCATCTCGGTACAAAAGACCCAGAGATGCTGTGACAATTAACATTCACACAGGACTGTGCATGATGCTGCCCAGATATCTAGGTGCTTTGACACATGCTTAGTTAGTAAGTGAACAGGCAGTGTTGCAGCTCTGTAAAAGTCAACTGCGAACTCATTAAATCTCGGAGCCTCTCCAGAAGTCATATCATGATTACCTCTAGTGTTGTTGGCTTGTGTACGGATTTGCAGTCCTCAGGGAGTAGGAAGCAGCTTGGCATTGCCTGGAAGGTTTTTATTGTCCATTGAGGTTGCTGCCTTAGCCTATAGAGACTTGAGAAATATTCTTTAATAGCTTGTGATTCTCTGTACCTCTGTCTGTCACCGTCTCTGTCTTGCTGGGACAGACTTCAGCATTTAAATTTACAGCTTCCTGTTGAAAGAAACCGTGTTTGGTTGAGGCCAGAGATAAACTTCCAGTTTATCGAAAAGCAGGTCTGTTTTATCGCTGTAAAGAGAGTTCCTTTAAAATCTCAGGAGGGGGAAAAATTACTATTTTGGCAATTCCATGTTTCACACAAACAAAACCACCACCCTTCACTGGGGATTTAATCCCCTCCCCTAGTGGATGATCTTTATTCATTCCATTGAGGAAGGAAGATAACTTGGTTCCACTGAATCAACTGTTGTATAAGACTGCTCTGGACTCCTGGTCTTCTGTTATTATTAAACTAGTTCCTGTAGTAATCCTCTGTACCCAGAGGCGGCTCCAGGCACCAGCACGCCAAACGCGTGCTTGGAGCGGCAAGCCACGGGGGGCGCTCTGCCGGTCGCCGTGAGGCGGCAGGCAGGTTGCCTTCGGCGGCTTGCCTGCGGAGGGTCCGCTGGTCCCGCGGCTTCGGCGGACCTCCCGCAGGTGTGCCGCTGAATCTGTGGGACCGGGGACCTCCCGCAGGCAAGCCGCCGAAGGCAGCCTGCCTGCCGTGCTTGGGGCGGCAAAATACCTAGAGCCGCCTCTGTCTGTGCCTGTGATAACCAGGGTATGTGATGTCAGCTTCTTCTCATTCTCACAGAGGAAATCAGCTCCTATCCTTTATTTAGGTACATCCAAAGGCCCCTATAAAGACCCATGCTCATAATTCTGAGATTTCTATTGTGAAGATTCAGTGATTGCCGTGAGACATCCTGTCCTGTTGGCATTATGGACTAAGCACATGGTGTTTGGTTTACTTCCCTCTCCTTCATCCCACACAGCCCAGAGTGTCTCTGTGTCTCCCACTCTGTATTTTTTTTTGGCTTTGTTTTACAACTCCTAGAGCTAGCGTCGCTAAGTAAGGATGAGAGAGTATTTCCACTGGAGCTAGTCATGGCCACTTCTGCATTGGCTGGCCAAAAGGATCACGTTGCAAGGAACTCCCTTCCCCAAGGACCAAGCATACTTCCTTTCCAACGCTGCCAACCCTTCCTGCTCTTATGAATGGGACCGGTTCTGGCAATGGAACTTTTGTTGCATGGCAGCGTGAAGTTCTACACATGGCCATTTTCATTCCCATTCTTTATCTGCAAAGGCTGAAATAAATATTTTCCTAGTGTTGCACCACATGGTTCCGTGCTGCTGAGATCCTACAAAAGCCAAAGTAGATTAGACTGTGTAATAGTCTCCAAAGGGAAGTGGTGGAAGACACATCACTTGAGATACTTAAAACTGGATTGAACAAAATTCTGGGCGGCCGACTGTTAGGAACCATCTTTCACTGGGCAGTGGGGCATTGTTGCAGCATCATCTTGCCTGGATCCTCATCAGGTACCCCGTGTCTCAGTTTCACTTTACAGGTTCTCTCTGGTTGGTAGGATCGTTTGGTGACTTAGGGACTTTGGGCCTTCAGCTAAAGGAAAAGTCCTCCACTTCCAGGGCAAATGGAAGGACAACTAAATAGTAAACAAGCCCTTTGCCATCATGGGTCATAGCCCTCTGCCTAAGGTATGCATTATCATCCTGTGGCCCCCTTCAGTTGCCAGGAGCTCCTTCTCCCTTACATTGGGAGCTGACCAATGTCTCTGCTTCTGGGCTTAGTAGCCCTTCTGCCTTCCACCAGCTTTGTTCCTGTCACCACCACTTCCAGGTCTCACCCAGTCCTCTCTCTACTCCAGGCTTAGAGACCCAATACACTGAAGCAGCTACTTGCTACCAAGACCAGTCCACCCTGCTTCCTCGTTTCCAGGGCCACTTCCTACTTCAGCCAGACCTCCTTCTTGGTCCCATCTCAGGAGCCCTCCACCGAGCCCTTCCAGATTCATTCCCTGATTTCCCCTTCTGCAGGGAACCACTGCCAATTATTTATGTTACCACCAAACATGTTGCTCCTGCCAGCTCCCTCATTTACTGAGGGTGTTCTGTCTCTCATATATCCAAGCAGGCCTGGCGAGCATTCAGTCACCCGATCTTCTTCACATGATCCCTGTCCTCCAATCCCATGATTTAGGAGGAAAACCAGGCTCAGTGGAACTGAGCCTGAACTCTCTTTAAAGGGCTTACTCAACCTGTGACAGGCCTAGCATATGTATGTCAGTGTTCTCAACCATTTCCAGATAATCTCCCTTTTGTTGCAACGGAAAAATGTCCACATCCCCCACAGCCTGGGAGTTTCAGGACCCCCTCCCATCTAGCACTGAAGAAAGGGAGAGTGGCCAGGACCTCCTGGACCTGATTGCAACCCATCCCTCTCTGGGGTTCTTGATCCCCTAGTTGAGAACCCATGGAAGAAATGACCAAAGAGGTCTTTTTTGTACATGACTGATTTTGTGGTAAGGCTTGTGCTGCAGATCATCACAATTGCGCACATCTTATTATTTTTGGTACCTTCTCCCTCCTGTCCCACCCCACTTGTGTGTCTCATCCACCTGTTCTCTCTTGTCTTTTAGACTGTAAGTTCTTTGGGGCAGAGCCTGTCATGTTCTATGTGATTTTACTTCACCTAGCACAATGGAACCCCACCCTGGTTAGCCTCTAGGTGCTAACACACAATAAGTGTTAAATACTGACAATAATAATCGGGGATGAGTTAAAGATTCAGTATTAATTTCCTGACTCTCTTGGTAATAATTTATCTTAGACGTACTGTTATGTTAGTGGCGTGGATTTCTGCATTCAGGGTATGACTTCAGGGAAGTATCTGCACAATTACTTTATAAGGGAGGATTTCTTGGAGGAGCATTTTTCATTGTTATTTGTATTATGGTCGTACATAGAGGCCACAACTGAGATGAGGGCCCCAATCTTCTAGGAGCTGTACAAACACATAGTAAGAGGTGGTCCTTGTCCCAAAGAGCTTCCCGTCTAAATAGATACGACGAACAAAGAGGAAACTGAAGAATCGAGAGGTGAAGTTACTTGTTCAAGATTACACAGCAAATCGTTGGAAGAGCCAGGAATAGAAGCCAGAGTTCCTATTCTCAGGCTTGTGCTGTATCCACTAGACTATGCTGTTCCTTACTAATTTACTATCTTAAAGTGTAAAAACAATTTTAATATTTGCATTGCATTAAAGTCAGTGGAACTATATCATAAGCCAAATCCCACAGAAATACTGAGTCGCAGTCCAGTTTTGCTGGGGTTTTCTCTTTATTTTCATGTAATAGCGCGTTTTTAGAAGTAATGTTTTCAGATCCAGCTTGTCTCTGTGTGCTGTTGCCATTTGCCATATACAGTGTACTTCTTGGAACTTATTTTTAGTGACTTCATATGTTGCTCCAGCAACTGAACTGTTGTTTTAACAGCAGCCAAAAATCCCTAGTCATACTATCCACATTCCTAGTTTCCATCGTCACAGTTAATACTTTCAGTGCCTGCACTGTCCGATCTTTCAAACTTTTCTGTAGCATTGGCAGTGCCATCCATAGTGCCTAATGAGAGGAGCAATTTGAGCAATTTTCTTTGCACTTACAGGCTAGAAGAGATCAGATGTTTGGTATTTGGAGGTTTCCCCAGATTAGGAAAAACTAGCCATGACCTTTTATTTTGATTTAACTGATTGAGCTTGACCTGGGCCTCATCTCAAGGGTTGAATTTGACTAGCTTAAATATATTAACCCATGTCTACACTAGGGAAAAGTTTGTGGTTAGCAACCACATGTTAACAAACCCTGACCTAACCTTGCCCTTTTCTTAATCTGTACAAATACATGGTTGCAAAGAAAACCTTACAAAAGTGAACTGTCAACTGATGTAGTGTTGTCCTCCTGAATGTGCAGAAAGGCAGAGGTAAAAACTTACCCATTCATCTCACTGGTTAAGTCTGAAACCTAAAGATGATATTTTAAGTGTAAACATTATCCATTTCACTGATGATGGCAGAAGCAGCCAGCTAATGTGTTTATGAAACTTTCTTCCACTCCCTCCAGGAGTTCAAAGCCTCAATTATCAAGAACCTCCAGCTTCAACCCAACAACTTCTATGATGTAGTTACAGCTTATCAGTGCAAAACATTTGGCATTTCCAAAACGGAATGAGGACGCAGTATAACATAATACTTAGTCCTGCCTTGAGTGCAGGGGACTGGACTAGATCGCCTCTCGAGGTCCCTTCCAGTTCTGTGATTCTATGAACATGAATAAAACAGACTATAAGAAACAAGG
Organism: Mauremys mutica; assembly: GCF_020497125.1. Taxonomy (NCBI): domain Eukaryota; kingdom Metazoa; phylum Chordata; order Testudines; family Geoemydidae; genus Mauremys; species Mauremys mutica. The sequence continues at coordinate 55,579 of NW_025422840.1, forward strand.
GTTACTGTACTGTGATTACATTGTTCAATTTGATATTTAAATAAAGCTACCACAGAATTTCCAGTCTGCTGCATCAGAGTGCTGCAGAATTTAGGTCTAATTTTTGGGGAGGTATATAATTGGGGAAAATGGCATCAGTTAATAAAGAACAGAAAGAGAAACTTATTTCACAGCAGGCAGTATAGGAGTGTGTTGGTGGTGCAGGGGAAAAAACAGCAACCTTGGAATGACGTAGGAAAAACCTGCACATAGATCAGGGGTCAGCAGCCTTTGGCACACGGCTCGCCAGGGTAAGCAAACATCCCTCGGCCCGCGCCGCTTCCCACCGCCCTCATTGGCCTGGAACAGCGAACCAGGGCCAGTGGGAGCCACGATCGGCCAAACCTGCGAATGCAGCCGGTAAAAAAACCAGCCCAGCCCATATGCCAAAGGTTGCCGACCCCTGACATAGATGTTTTAGATTTACTAGAAATTCTCCTGTCCTTATTTATTTGGCCACCATTTCTAAAAAAGTCTAGTAGCGCACGAGATGCAGCCTTACTGCATGCATTTTGCAGATGATATAGAGATGGCAACAATCTTGCACTGGCAGAGAGAGTAGGGTGGTTGTTGTTTCCCCCACCCCCAATTTCTGTGCTGATTCTAGAGAGCACCTTTGGGGCCCTGTGAGCATCCTTCCTCAGGAAAAACATTTGATGATGAAATGTGTGTAACTCAGCATTCCTAATGGAAGATAATTGCTCCTTAAAAATGTATTGAATCTCAGCTATGTTAATTTCAATGGGACTTGTTCCCTAGGGCGTTTGCCACAGGTGCGTAAAGGAAAAAACTCAGGGTAGCACAACATGCAGGGATAGGCAGAGTTTGTGTCTGATTGTCAGACTGCCAGTCAGAATGAGCAAAATATTGGGATGAACAGTGGCCAGTGCGTCTCTATATGCTGCATACGAGGTATACTCTACAGCAGTGTTTCCCAAACTTGGGACACCGCTTGTGTAGAGAGAGCCCCTGGTGGGCCGGGCCAGTTTGTTTACCTGCCGTGTCCGCAGGTTCTGCCGATTGAGGCTCCCACTGGCTGCGGTTCACTGTTCCAGGCCAATGGGAGCTGCTGGAAGTGATGGTCAGTACGTCCCTCGGCCCGTGCCACTTCCAGCAGCCCCCATTGGCCTGGAGCAGCGAACTGCGGCCAGTGGGAACCGCGATCGGCCAGACCTGCGGGCGTGGCAGGTAAACAAACCGGCCTGGCCTGCCAGGGGCTTTCCCTGCACAAGCGGTGCCCCAAGTTTGGGAAACACTGCTCTACAGTATGTACCCAGGCATGGTGGCCAGGTGAAAAAATTCTATGCTCTTATTCTCTAAGACAACGTTTTAAGTTCAGTCTAGTATTCTCAATGAAGCCAGCTAAAGGCTTGGTCCCTAAGGACAGCTGTGTTTGTCACTAATATAGGGGATGTAGTCTGGCAGATTCTGCAGTCTACTGGTGTCCTGAGGATAGGCAGCAAGTGAAAGTGATAGATGCAGATGTTCAACAACAGATAGCTGTGACTTTTTCCCCTGGTTTTTTTTTTTTTGCTTCTGGTATAAGCCCTTTATTGAGAAACCAAACAAAATTTGTATTCTCATTGTTTCTGGTAAACAGCTGTTGAGCTAACACATATAGCTGGGCTGAAGAGCTTTTACAGGGATAAAGCTTACAGCCACCTGGTTTCCTAAAACCATGCAAGTTATTTTAGACACTGGGGAGGGATTGCCAAAAAGAGCGAGAACAGAATGCTGAGAAATGGAGGGGAAAGATGAATCGGCAAGATAACTATCGCCATAAAAAGTGACCCAAACCTTTTTTGCAAAATATATCGTGCTGATTTCAACTTGATGATTTTACTTCATTATCTGTGCATTACTGAGAATAATTTCCCTCTCTAGTCTATTTAGAACTCTGTTTTCCTTAGTATCGGTCAGTATGTTTGAAAGTGGAAGTAATACTCCTTTCTCCTGTTCATTTGTGATAGTGCTTTGCCACCAGATTTCTAAAGTATATTATAACTATTCTTTCTCTTTCTTTTAATCAAATGTATTTGCATGTGTGTGTTACAGAACTTTACTAGAAGGGGAGAGCAGCCAGTGGATTATTACATGGATTGATCAGCAGGGGAGAAAAATACCACAAGGTAAAAAAGCGAACATTAAACTTAGACCTCTAAATGTAGGTTTTAGTCACTGTTTTATATTTTTTTTCCAATGAGTCTGTCAGTTTCGTGCAGTATATTTTTAGCTGTCGAGCAAAAAATGAACTCTGTGAGCTGTTTCTGAGAATCAGCTCTCCTGGGAACCACAGCGGGGAAAGGAGCATAACATCAGGCCACCGGGGGGCCCCACGCCAGCAGCTCCTCCGGAGTGGCTGTACCACCTCCAGCCCCGTCCTCAGCCCAGTCCTCTGGCAGGGCTGCTATACAGATGGAGGAGACCCTGCATGGAAGGACTGGGGGAGGTACAGCTGTGCTGGAGGAGCTGCTGGCCGTTCTGCTTCTCCTGTGTCTTTTCAGTATGCCGTACCAGCTATAAATACCTTGCTGGTAAGGCGTACCCTACCGCCCTATTTGTACTGCTGCTGGTATGCTTGAAAGTGAATTGACATTATTTCTTCATAAATTATTTTAACATTATATTAAGATGATATCTAGATTATTGCTTGTCACTGTTATTGTACGTAGATTATTTTTATATTTTACATACAAGACAGTATTTTAATTTTTGTTTATCTATGCTCTTCTTGCAGGTGTCAGAAATGCATCTTATGACTACACTAATAGTTACTCTGCATACCGAGAAGAAAATAAAAAGAAAAGCTTTCCGATTATCAAGAGTGCTGACATTAGACATAAAACACCAGTAACAAATATTCGCAGCTTTGTACTTTATTCAACTCCGACAAGGCGTGGTGGACCACGGACAACAGATAGTGAAAAAGTTTTAAGGAAAGATATTCTTAGTTCAGAATATCATCCATCAACCACTATTGAAAAGGATGCCACTTATGAAAGAACTATGAAGGACCATAGAGAGTTCAAAACCTTTACTCCATCATATAGTCTTTGGGGAGACACTGAAATTCATCGAAAAACATTTCCTGAAAGAAAGAGAACAGAAGCTACAACTACTTCGGCAATTTCTTTTTCAAAAGAATTGACAAGTGTTCAAAGTTCAAACAAAGACCACAAAATTGACACAAGGTCAGGTGTTTCTGAAAGTACAAGAACAAAGCCAGATAATTTTACTAAATTTCCATCTTATGAGCTGAATTCCAATTTTAAACAAACCAAATATGAACAAACCCTAGATGACACTCGTGCTATATTGAAAGAAAAAACAAAAGGAGACAAACCAGTTAAAGAGGGGAAAAGTGGCTTGTTAGAAGAAAAAGATAAGCAACCAGTCAATGAGGAAAGAAATATTGTCCTGGAGAAAAAGGAAATGGATGATAAACCCACTAGAGCAGAAAGAAGTGTTAATTTTGGAAAGAAGACTGAGGTAAAACCAGAAAAGAAAACACATATAATGGAAGAAGTGATTATTAATGATAACAAAAAGATTTTTTCAGGAGTCAGGAGTAAGGAAGATAGCACTGCTAAAGAGGAAAAAAATGTTACATGGGAAGAACAAACCAGAGTACATAAATCAGCCAGAGAGGGAGAATTTTTTCTCCCTGATGCAAAGATTAAAGAAGATGAATTAACCAAAAGGAATACAAATGTGTTCTTGGAATCAAGAAGCAAAGAGGCTGTTGAGATACCCATCAGTGTTGAAATGTATACTCCAGACAAAATATTGCAGAACAGTAACACAGAAATAACATTTCAAGGCTTTAAAACCTCTGTAGGAAGAGAGACAGATGAACATACAATTAAACCTGTTGAAATTCTCAGTGTGAATGTTTCAGAAAAAGAACCCAATTTGGAAGATGAACATGGAATTAGTGACAAAAGTAGCCCTAGAATGGGTACTTTGTCAACAGAAAACATAGCAGAAACTATTGTCGCTGATATTCTTAAAAGTTTTGTTCAATCTTCTGGTTCAGAAACAACTCCACATACAAAAGTAAACTACCTTGAAAAGAAAAAACAGGATGATGAGAAAGAGACCACTGAGATCACAGTACAGTCTCAAGTTCAAGAAGAAATATCGATTTCTGATGAAGTTGATCTAGGAAGTCTGTTAAACAAGGATGGCAAAGTGGTTCTGGAAGATGCTATGGGAATTCCATCCAAAGATGTGATAGAAGATATAATAAATGTTGGCCTGAAAGGAAGGGACCGTATCGGCAAAGTGTCTGTTAATGTTGAGATTGTTGAGGAGCCACTAGAATCTGCAACTGATGAAAGGAGTGAATTTTCAACACCATTTGAAGTAGAGGAAGTAGAGGATACATCACCTGGCATAGAGCAGCATTATGGCGATGAGGGGAAGCAGAACATCACAGCTACAGCTGAAGATTTTAAAAAGAAAAAACAATCCAGTGAGATCCTCACCCATGTGGAAGAAGTAACCGAGGCAGACGACTCAATTGATGAACAAAGATATTTTGTATCTACTCCAGATGATCACCCTTTGGCTCATGGAAAAGATGATGACTCAGTGTATGGGCAAATTCACATAGAAGAAGAATCGACAATTAAATATTCTTGGCAAGATGAATTTTTGCGAGGCACACAAAGAAGAAAAGATGATAGCATGAGCTCACCAGAACAAACGTATCAGGTGGTGGGAGAGGAAGCAAGTGCCTATGTTTTAAATGAGGAACATCCAAAAGGTGAAGCATCACATGCAGAATCCATTGTTATTGAAAAAGAGATTAAAATACCACATGAATTTCAGGCCTCAATAAAGGGGCTTTTATTGAAAGAAACCAAGGACCCTAAACAACAATTGAAAGAGGCATTGGAACAACTGGAGGGGAGTCTTCCAGAAAGTGTGAAAGAGGAACTAGCTGCATTAACGAAAGAAAATCATGCTGACTCCAGTAGCCTGGCAGTTGACATCAAAAAAGTTGAGCAAACCAACGAAGATGGTTTGGTGACAATTGTGGCTGAAGTCAATCTGACCCAGACCCTTGACACTGATCAGTTTGATATTGCACAGCTTGGTGGCGTCATCACAAGTGAGATTGAGAAGGTGTCACCCAAGTCCCCAAAACAAGAGGGCTTTGATGAACATAACGACCCAGAGTTGGAAAGACGGACCGATGGTAAAAGCAGCATAGAAACAGACATTTCTCCATCGAGTAATAAATCCACTTCTTGGGCTAGCCAAGGGGTTTACAGCTCATCCAGTGTAAGAAGCAAGGATGGCATGGAATATCATTCCACCGAACAAGTTATTCGTGAAGGTCCAGTTTCAGAAGCTGTAGAATTTGGTAATGCAGAAGAAGTCTCTCAGTCACAGGTATCAACTGATATTAACAAATCTATCAGGCATATTAAAATAGGTCCAACAGAAATTCGGAGAACTGAGCAGGTCATATATGAAGGACCCATTTCTGAAACTCTGGAACTTGGTGGTAGGGGAGATCTTGTTCAGACAGAAGGATCATTGGATACTGGTAGATCTGTGAAGCTTTTTAAAATGGGTCCTAAGGAAATTCAAACCACTGAAGAAATCATTTATAAAGGGCCTGTTACTAAAACTGTAGCTGTAGATGAATCTGAAAATCTTGCTCAGCCACAGTTTTCAGCTGATATTAATAGGTCCATGAGGCATATCACATTAGGTTCACAGCAAATTACTGAAGGTATCATTTTCAAAGGGCCCATTTCAGACTCTTTAGAGCTCAGTAGCTCAGGGGATCTCTCTCATACAGAAGGATCAACGGATACCAACAGATCAATAAGGCACATTAGATTAAGTCCAAAAGAAATTCACACAGAACAAATAATATTTGAAGGGCCCATTTCTGGAAATGTTGAGCTCAGCGGCACAGGAGATCTTTCTCAAACAGGAAGTTCAATAAGGCACATTAAATTAGGACAAAAAGAGATTAATTCAGCTGAGAAAATCACATATGGAGGGCCTCTTTCTGAAAAAGCAGAGCTTGGTAGTGTGGAAGACAGCTCTCAGATGGAGCATAGGTCAGATACTAATGCATCTATCAGGCATATTAAATTAGGTCCCAAAGAATTTATGACAACTGAGCAAATCATCTACCAGGGGCCCATTTCTGAACATCTGGAGTTCAGTGAATCAGGAGACAATTTTCATTCAGAAGGGTCAATAAAGCACATTACATTAGGTCAAAAGCAAATTAAAACTACTGAACAAGTCGTATATCAAGGCTCCATTTCTGAATCTCCAGAGATCAGCAGTGCAGGAGGAAGCCTTTTGGAGAGTGAAGGAAACTCAGATATCAATAGATCCATCAGGCTCATTAAATTGAGTCCCACAGAAACTCATACAGAGCAAATCATCTTTAAAGGACCCATTTCTGAAACAATGGGTGATCATTTTCAGACAGAAGGGTCATCAGAGAGCAGCCGATCTATAAGGCATATTAAATTAGGACCCCAGGAAACATCTTTTACTTTTCAAATGGATGTAACTAATGTGGCAGGAGTGCCTGTGGTGGAAGGGAGAACACAAGCAGCTACAGTCACTGTATCAAATAGGAAGGAGCCTGATGTCAGACAGTCACAGGTTGTGGTTGAAAGTGACCAGAAGGACACTGACAGTGAAAGTACCAAAGAAGCAAGTGTTTTTCCTGATGCTTCCCAGGCTCATGGTGAACAAGTAACAGAGAAGTCAGCATTTGAAAAAACTGTACAACTGCAAAGACTTGTAGACCAAAGGTCAGTGATTTCTGATGAAAAGAAAATTGCCCTTGTGTATCTAGACAAAGAAGAAGAGGGGGAAGAAGATAATGATGGACACTGGTTCTGAAAGGACGTTTTAATATAACCTTGCTTATCAGCTTGTTTATCACAGAGATTTTTGACTGCCGTCTTTTTAAAAGGAACTGTCCCACTACTACACCAACATTGGACTGACAATTTTAAATCCAAGCCTCAATATATCCACCATCCTTCCCCCTAATTTGTGAAAGCTCTTTGAGGGAGGCCTACCTCTATTGCAAATTCTTTTTTCACTGACCTATTTCCAGTTGCTTCAAATTTCTTCAGTCTCCAGGACATGAAGTTTCTGCTGGAGATTTTTTCAGGATTTTTTTTTTTTTAATATTGAGCTAATCCACAAGTGAGAGTCTGAACTGGATTTTTCTATCAACTTTTGAACACTGTGTTGTGCTGGGATTCTTAATTCAGCACTTCTGTTTAGATTTCAAAGTATTAACCACAGGCAAAATGAGTAACAATAACTCTATTAGAAGAGTATTAGATTAAGGCATGCGGGCAATTGATTTTAAGTTCCACTCCCATGTGCTCATGTGCAATAAATAATAGTAAAATCTTAGGAAAAATTAAATCATTACAACTATGAAGTCAAACTCTTTCTAAGCAAACCATGCATAGCAAAAATTTATGGTAACCTTTGTTACCTTTACAGTTAGAACCAGATACTAAAAAGAAAAGCAGTAAGACTACATCAGTCATATTGTTTTCAGGAAAATGTTTGGTTGGCCTTTACAAAGCGTAATGTTTTGAATATTTTTAAAGAGAATCAGTAGGCAAATGGATAAAAACCATAGGCTAAATCCTAGTTACATTGAAAACAGTGGTAAAATCCCTCCAACTTCCCTGACTCTATATCAGGGATCGGCAACCTTCGGTACATGGCCCGTCAGGGAAAGCCCCTGGCAAGCCGGACCAGTTTGTTTACCTGCCTTGTCCTCAGGTTTGGCCGCTCGTGGCTCCTACTGGCTGCTGTTCACCGTCCCAGGCCAATGGGGGCTGCCGGAAGGGCGGCCAGCACATCCCTCGGCCCACACAGCTTCCCGCAGCCCCCATTGGCCTGGAGCAGTGAACCGCGTCCAGTGGGAGCCACGATCGGCCGAACCTGTGGATGCGGCAGGTAAACAAACTGGCCCGGCCCGCCAGGGTAAGCACCCTGGCGAGCCGCGTGCCAAAGGTTGCTGATCCCTACTCTACATAGTGATATGTGAAATGACTAATCTCAGTATATAGTACTGTTCTGATGTTAGGTATTGCAAATGCCTAAGGAGAGTGTGATGGCATATACCATATGGTATAATGCCTTGGCACTGTGGGATTAGCTCAAGTGTGGTTCTTCTCTGACAAGTGACTGAAAAAATGGCATTGATGGCTTCCATGTTCATTGTGTCTCAGTTTCCAGATCAACCTTTTTCTGTTTAAAAAGATGTTTTTTTCTAACTGTATATTCAACCTAGGATCTGAAAGTCACTCCTCTGGGTTCTTTGTGACTTCTTCTCATCAGTAATAGATTTTCTCGGGCCACACTCTTCAGTTACAGCACTTGAAATGCCATTGTTTTTATTGGGTTTGCTCAAGTGTGTAACCAAGGAGCATATTTCAGTTCTGCAATTAGAACTGAGTTAATTCTTTGGTGCCCAATCAAGAATAGCATCCAGCTCATTCTCCGGTAGCTGTACTAGCCCTGCAGTGCTAACAGGAGCAAAAAGAGGAACAAACATTTATTGTTGACACTAAAAGAAGATCTGACTCTGGGTATGCCTACTCAGCGAAAGCTGTGCAAGGGCTAACCTTGAGCTAGCTTGGATCCTGCTAGCCTGTTAACATAACAGTAGTGGGCTTCAGCACGGACTAGCAAGGTGAGTATCTACCCAGGGTCTCTGCTGAACTTGTAGTTCCTGTGCTGAAGTCTATGCTGTGCTCTCTTCATTGCTATTGTTACCTGTGCTAGCCGGATTTAAGCTAGCTCGGGAGGCTAGCCCATGCACAGCTTTTGTTGTAGACACACCTCTGAATATACAGCGAGTTAGGTATATGGAGTAAGAAGCTGCCATTTTTATACACACACGCTCTGAAAGTAGAGCCACCCGTTAAACCCAGACAGCCCTATTGTGCCAGACTGTTAGCCTTTAACTTTGAATTCCTTTCTTGTGGTTTGGTTTTGGTCACAAGCGCAATGTTACTTAAACATAGTTTGTGTGTGTTTAACTCAAATTACAATTCAACTAAATTATTTTATTGTGGTGTGGCCTTCATTAACTTCTCCGTTTCTTTCGTATCAGAAGAAGCTAGATTTTATAAAACTGACTACTACTTTGCAGTATTGACTTAAATGTGAAGTGGAGATAGATGACGTGTAGTTTAACATCTTAACCTACTTTTCATATGAGACACACTAGTGTATTAGGATCTGCCTTCATTACCAAGATTGAGACTATACCAGGTATCTTCAAGTAATTATCAGCATTTCAAGGTTTAAGCATAGGGCCTTGTCTGCACTGCAAAATTTTGTATCAGTTTTCCAGCACTGATGCAGTTCTCTGAGCTGGGAAGAGAGGGAGCCAGTGGCCCTAGTGCTGGAAACAAACATGAAGTTGAGTAGTGCAGATGCATCCAAGGTGTGCATGCTACATTTATTTTATGTTGTTAATCACATAACTGATATATTTGTCAGAATTATTCATATATGCTCCTGTAAAACATACTTTTGCTACCACTGACCGATAAGGGGCTCATGAATGATTACAGCTCAAAGAACAGCTTAAAATTCCATTGCCTTAGTTGATCCTCTCTGGAACTGGATTTAAAAAAAAAAAAGGCAACAAAAGAATGCATTTTTAGATTTTAAAAAATTCCTATATGGGAGTTAGGCAAAAATTTTCAAACATGGTTGCTCAGTTAGACTTGTAATTTCATACTTTGATAGAATTTTATTAAAATATTTACTTAAACATAATTTAGGTATCCAATTTTAGGCACACAGGTTTGAAAAGTATCACCTTTAGTTTTCTCTATATTTGGTTTGAAGTTGAAACTTAAAAAAAAGCTCTCTTAAAATAGACATAAGGATAGCTGCAGAATATGTATTCTCCTGCCACAAATAAGAGAGCCAATAATATCAGCTGCATTTATTGATGCCTCATGGAAAACTTTGAGACCTATTTTCTTTAGAAACAATTCTACTGATGCTAGATTGTATTTATCTTCCATTGTTCAGAGAATTAGGACATCAGGTGAAGGAAAAACCAGCAAGGAGTAAATGAATCGTAAGTTCCTGTTTTATACAGATGTCCATAGTACTGAAGGAGAAGAAAAAGAGACCATGTCAGTATTGTTTCTAAATAAAACGTTTCCAAGGAGGCACCAGCTGCTCTTTAAAATGTCCTGTAACAGCATTAATTTATCAGGTGTAGTAGGTCATATTGAAATGTATTTATGTTGCTGTTGGTTGCTTTAGTCGTTTGGAGAGGAAAAGGTTTGTTCCATAAATTTAAGTGCTTTAATTCTAGATTGAATCAGAATTTTAATCTGCTGCTTGAAGAGTTTAGGTTTGTCCGAACGAATTGGAAAAGAACAGTAACATGAAGTCATTCCGATGGATGAGTTCCCTCAAGCCATGAAAACTAGGTTTAATGAATAAAGGATATAAGCTTTGAAGAAGATTGTGTAAGCAGCATATTCTCCATTTGAATCCCATTAACATGAGACTTATGTCGTCATCTTCAATGTTATTGAAAACTGGGAAAGAGCTACAGATCTATTTTATTTTTTGCACGACAACCACCTTCAGGTAATGACTCTTCCAGGAAACAAAGAGGTAGTGACTTGGGCCCTGATGTTGCGATTTGATCTGTGCAGATTCCACCTCCATCTGGATGTGTTAGCACAGTGGTTTTCAACCTGTGGTCTATGGACTCCTGGAGGGCTGCAGACTGTCTAAGGGGTTCATGAAAGGGTGTCGTTATCATAGAACTGTGTTTAACCTGGGGTCTGCAGACTATGTCAAAGTTTTCCAAAGGGATCCGCACCTCCATTCAAAATTTTTCAGTTGTGAACCCCTAAAAAAAAGTTGAAAACCACTGTGGTAGCAGAATCCAGGTCTTAATTCACATGCTTCTATTCCTAGCCAAGCAAATATAACCTACTACTCTGAGGGTTGTTTTTTTTTTAAAAAAAAATACTGACGCCCTATTTAACAGCTTCGTGTGTAATTACTTTATTGATAGCGTGGAGCTGGAAGGATTGATAACATGGCCTCAATCAGCACATACTGTTGAAGCTTACTCATAGAAACTTTGCTGTTCTTTTTTTCATTAAATACAAGTAAGGTAATTGCTGAGTTTGAATTTAACAAATAGAATTTTGTTAAAATGTAACTACTAGTTTTATTCAGTAGAAGTTTGTATTTATATGCTTGAGGTAGTTTACCTCAGAAGTGGGGGACTATAATAATCTTTAAACATGTACACTTTTGGATTTGAAAGCAAATAAAATAGAGTATATATGTGTAAGAAGAGAGATATATGAGAGAGCTACAGCTCTGTACAGATTGATGTTTGCTATAGCAGGTGTTTAAAAGACTGTAGACATGTTGAAGCAGGGTTTGTTGATGTCAGCTGTGAGACTTTGCAGGCAGCTTGTGGTATGGTCATTTACGATGCAGTCTGCATTGCTGTTGTGGTTTCATGATTTTTGCACTTTTTTCACATTCAGTATTAAACAATGAAAAAGAATGTGTATATGCGTCTTTCTCCTTCCCCCCTCGAACCCCCCCCCCCCCCGGTTGGTATTTATAAATCTCCATTAGCAAAGGAAAAAGAAATCCAAGTTTTCATGTCTCATGCTTTGAGGTCTCTCTGTATGTTCAGATCCATGAGCCCCTTTCAGTTCAAAGAACACATTCTTTCATTCTGGAGTATGAAGTGCTTGTATCACTGGTGGCAGGGACAGAGTAAAAACACAGCAACTAGTTATTCCTTGACTCATCTAACCAGCATGGTTAGAGTGGCTGAGGTGCCTTCTTAGCAGCAGGGGCAGGGCATTTATAAACCCGAAGTGGTTGGAGTGGACAGGAGAACCATAGTTTTCCTGCTGCTCTAAGATTTGGCTGAATTATGCCATTCTGTCATGGGGTCTACTCAAGGCTAGTGCGCCTCCTCCTGGTTGCTCTGGGGACTAGCTGATTCCAGGTCCAATACCTCCATTCTGCATGCCCTGCCTTTCTTCCTGGATCTCAGTGAGGCAAGATGCTGTGTGCTTGTGGTATCAAAGTCCCTTCTTATGAATGGACTCAGGCCTGGTCTACACTAAGGGCGGAGGTCGAACTAGGGTATGCAAGTTCAGCTACGTGAATAGCGTAGCTGAACTCGAAGTACCCTAGTTCGAACTACTTACCCGTCCAGACGCCGCGGGATCGAAGTCTGCGGCTCCAAGGTCGACTCCGCCACCGCCGTTTGCAGTGGTGGAGTTCCAGAGTCGACCGGAGCGCGCGGGGAGTTCGAACTCACCGCGTCGACCCGCGCGGTAAGTGTAGACATACCCTCAGGCAGTCTCCTCTTCTGAGTGACTCTCCCTAAAGGTACTGTGAATCAGAGCTGAAACTCCAGGCATCTCTCTGAATAATAAGGAGATGGCCATCACTTTGGGTTATTTTTTCAGCACATTGTTTAAAATCTTAATTTAGGGTGACCAGATGTCCCGATTTTATAGGGACAGTCCTGATTTTTGGGTCTTTTTCTTATATAGGCTCCTATTACTCCCCACCCGCTGTCCTGATTTTTCACACTTGCTGTCTGGTCACCCTATCTTAATTCCTAGATTTATCATGGTTCTTAGTTATGCTAACATCAACTGATTCCATGGAAACTACTCTTTCCATTAAGTACTGAACTCTTGAAGGTAACATCTTCCCAGAGATACACACATCTTTATATCCAAAATTCTTGATGAATCTGTAATCTTCCTGCAGCATAAAAATCCCTATAGAACTGATGTAAGCACTGAACCCCACAACTGTTAGATTAGAAAGTGAAATCTTTAAATGATATGATCTGCAATTATTCATGCATGTTCACTGTGTAGCTGACCCTACTGATCCTGTTTTTCCCTTCCAAATTGTGCTGTGGGTAGCAGCAGCTCGTACTTTGCAGCCTGAAATCAAGCACACTTCAGCTATGGCATCTTTTGCCAATGGGAGGAAGAGTCCTGAGCTCAAATGAATCCTAGATGTTCTTCATATGGCAGAACTTACTTAAAGTTACATATATGTGATACAAAAGACTTCTTTAAAAACAAGAAAAAAAATACCCCACCCTACTGTCAACTTTTTTTGGGGGTGGGGTAGGGTGGGGTTATTTTCCTAACTCATATCCTATTGTGTTTAACCCAAAAAAAAAAAAAAAAATGATTAACAGTTTTTGCACAATGCAGTTAATGGTGCATGGCTATCAAGGTGATAGGGTGCCTTTATGAATAGACTAAATAGAAAAATTAAAATCCTTTGTTCAAGAAGCTAGTAAGCGTGCAGTGCAGAACAGCAATGCCTGCCTGAATCATATTTTTGATGCAAATTTATTTTATTACTGAGGCAGTTTTGCATTTCCAAACAGAAAAAATTTTTTTTTCTTTCACGAGAGAAAACTGAAGAGGCTGTTATTACATGATCTTAAAACGCTATGATCCAAGAGTATAAAAATTAAAAATAGCGGTCCCCTATATTAATTTTTTTTCTGTATCCATTAAGGTAAGTAATTTATCCCCATGGAAATTTGCTTTACATTCAGTATTTAATCCAATGACGGATTTCAGTTCTGCGTGACCGATACGTGCAGATACAGGTTCAGTCTTCAGAAGTAAGCATGAGAAACCTGTCTCCTATATAGAGGCTCTGGGTCTTCCCACTATGGAGTACTGTTGAATAGCACAGTCTGGTGGTCTTTTTTATCTGATGGTCTCTGTTTTGCTGCTACATCTGGGATCCCGAAAAAAGGAAGGGTGTTGTAAATAATAGGTCATTGTGAATTCCACTATTCACCACTTAATTTACAAAATATGAATAATTAACAGCCCCAGTAAGCATGGCATATCTTGAAACACTCAGCTCATCCATGGAGCCAAACACTTTTTATAATTGGGAACTGATGTTTTCAATGGATTGTTCTCCTAATCCTGGCCTTTACTTGATTTCTGTAATGGCTCAATTTGCCATCCTCTGAGAGAGATGGGGTGCTACATGATTACATGGCAACATCTGTTAGTGGCTGAGGAAGATGTTGAGCAACAGTTCTAGGACTGTGATGATGTCTATTAGATGTAGGGACCTAATAGGTGAACTACACTGCCAGTGTAGCTAATTTGTTTTTTGGAGGGGGATGGGAATGAAGGTGAAAGGGAATCTACCCTCATCTGAATTTTATTTGCTGCTCTGATTAATCTAAGCGGGGGTGGAGGGGGTGGTACATCTCAAAATCTCTGTAGGCTGTGGTTAGATCACTGATGTGGAAGTCTGAAGAGTTATCCTTAAATTAGAGTGTTATATTCAACAAACTGTTGCCCTGTGAACTTTCCAACAGTGTGGGTTATCTTTCTTTTCCATCACATATTTCTGTGAGCTCTATGGCCCAAATATCTCTGAGACGTGCAGGGAAATACAGAATGTAACAGCATATAAAAGGAAGATCAGCCAAGAAGACTGAAAACTCACTCATTTTGACAAGTCAATGACCTCCTGGGTTGCTACAGTCCTTTTGTTGTGGCTGCCAAATAAGAGGGTCTGAAGGTACAGGCACTGCAAAACATAATTTAATAAGATTCATAATACCACCAGAATCTGATCCAAAATATTTTGATCAAAAAAGCCAAGCTAGGAAAAACAAACATTTATTTATACAAATAAAGACAGATATCTTAAAGAAAATTTTAATCATATTACAAAATAATTAGGGAGAAAATTAAATAAGAACAAGACTAATTTGTCATAGCCCTGGGTTTCATAAAGCCACTTCCACTGGAGCTGTGAATTAAAGGGGGAGTGTGATGAAGATAACTTATTTATATTTGCCATTGGATTACTAAACACAATTAGTGTTTGATTGTATAAACTGAGATTATATAGGTGTGTGTGTGTGTGTGTGTGTGTGTGTGTGTGTGTGTGTGTGTGTGTGTGTGTGTGTGTGTGTGTGAGATAGGGGTATTCATTTAGCTAACAATGAAAATAGAGTCCACATTCACCTTAAAGAAAACCACTTGCATATGGTTGAGTGGAGAATTTAGCTCAGGGTTTATGTTGCATTCTGTTCCTGGAAAAGCGAATTGTATTTATGGCAAAGTTTTACATAGTTTAACAGGGCTGAAACTAATAGGGACCTACAGCAATTACTCTAAAACCCTAAAGAGGCTCCAGCCAAAACCAGGAACAACAGACTAAAATTTACAAATAATCTTAATCAAACAGTTTTGTACCTAAAAATAAAAATTGTGCTTGGTTTGCATGGTGGAGGGAAGGTTCTGGCTGGTTTTTATTTATTCTATTCATTTGGTGCATCTCTAATCTGTATACAGTAATCTGAACTCATGCTGTTATTGGATTAGCCCTTGAAAATATTAAAACATTAATTTTAAAAATGTGCATTGGAAATTCAGACTAATAGCTGTTTCCTCGCAGAACAGTGAGGAAAAAACAAATTCTCACAAAAAATATGATTATTTATATTTTGTGGTGGTACCCACCGTGTGCTAGGTGCTGTACAAACACAAAAGACAGACTGGTCCCTGTGCCAAAGAACTTACCATTTTTGTTTTGTCCTCTTAGGCAGAAGACAGAGGATCAGATAAACAAGTATTTCCTGCTAACAGCAAGCTTTAATAACACAACTGTTTTGTGTTTTAATAAGACACAGTCCAAAATTACCCTTAAAGTTTGTTGTCAGCTAACTAGTTACAAGATGAAGTGGGTCTTCAGATATCCATGTTTTAAAGACTAATGATACTTCATACAAGAATAGATCATGTTCCCTCAGTGGGAGGAAATCAGAATGCTTTCAACCAGCTCTAAAGGTCAAGGTTTAATTTTAAATGCACCATATTTTTTTAAAAATGTATTTACAAGGACCTAACCTTCAAGTGGAGATCACAGAGAGAACATTGCAAGCATGTTCTTATGTTAACTGAATAACTGTAGCACTACAGTGTTATTTTTATTTTAATCATCCCCTGATCTAATTAATGTTTGAGAAACAGTCTGGACTAGAGTAAGAAAAAAAAATCAGAACTATAAAAATAAATATCACACAAAGTCTGGGAACATACATCTACTCACACAGCTGGTAACACGGGGAATGTTCCTTCCTTCACTAATAAAACTAGCTGAAACACAGCTAAAGTGAGATGTTTTGAAAAGTTGAAGACCTCACTATGTCAGATAGGAAAGACTGAAACAGAAACTTAGATCCTTCCCTCTCCACCTACAGCTATGCCATTAGCTACAGGATTGTGCCATTAGTTACAAACACAGAATGAAGTAAGGTTCATAAAAATAGTGGTGACATGTAATAATAACCTTAAAGATGTGGAACACTTTTGGCACTGACAAGCGTCATAGTAAAAGACACCTATGATACCAACAGATTGTTTCAAGCTATTGACATGGTGACTGTTTTTGGATTCAGCAGCCTAAAGCTGGTATTTCACTCAGTGAAGTTAGCATATTTTGTCAAAGACTTGGAATTAAAGGGAAATGGTCAACTTAAATATCATACTTCTGTCTGCACTCTATTTCCTTCATCTCAGATAAAGTACTGTATACTAAAGGACACTATGCCATAACACTATGCTGTAAATTGATGTATTGTGGGCACATATCCTACATTAAATATGATGAGAGCAAGTCCAAATAGTCATCTAAAATGTCACAAATATCGGTCTTTACTAGTGTAATTTTTATACATTTTCTGAGCTGAGACACGAACTCCATGGGTCCCTATAGCTTTTCTAAAGAGCTCTTCTCACTATACAATATAGCCCGTTTGGTGATTTAGCCTGTGCTTGTGTGAGATAAACAGCATATATTCTATTTAATATAGAAGATGCATAGGAATAGTGGTGCCAGTACATCCCTCAGGTCCCATTGCCCTGGAGCAGTGAACCGTGGCCACTAGGAGCTGCGGATGCGGCAGGTAAACAAACCAGCCGAGCCCGCCAGGGGCTTTCCCTACGCAAGCGGCATCCCAAGTTTGGGAAACACTGCCATAGATTATTAGCAAGTCTTATATAACATGCAAAAACTTGTTTAGAGCTGTATTTGCCTTAAGGTGAAAAAGGGACTTTATGATACAAAAACGTCTGACTCTCTCTTTTCAGCTGAAGTCCTACAGAGCCCTTCCATATTTCTCAATTCAGGCTAGCGCCTTCAACTGATTATTGAATAATGTTACATTGTATTACATAATATAATCTCACCTTCTGATTTGTTTTTATACTAATGTACCAGACAGACCCCTGAGCACAGGGAAAGCTACACCTGGAAAAGCTTCTGTTTTAAATGGATTCCATGTAGTTAAGCTAGGAACTCTGCCGCTGCAGCTGCTGTTGTGATACAAACAGCAGAACACAGAATGTGCAGTTAAAGTAGCCGGCAACAACAGGCCCCATTAAGAGGCTGTTGGCCTCACACATTCCAAATACTAAATTGGGCAATTGCAAAGGTTCAGACTTAACTACAGATTATTTTTGTTGTGAGTTGTCGCTATACCAGAATGGGGTCGTAACTATACCCTGCATGTTGTCTGCTAGCTCACCTCGATAATACCTTTTTTGATTAAAGATTAAAAAAGGAGAAGTACACAAAAGGAATGCAGAGTAAATTATAAGGGAGTTGGCACAGTCTAGCAGCTAAAATAGAGGATAGACTGTAAGGAGACTTTTGGGCAAATCACTCATCTCTGTCAGTTTCTCCATCTGTAACATGGAGGGAAAAGTAGGTAACTACCTTTGTAAGTTGCTTTGAGATCCTCTGATGAAAGTCACTTTATAAGTGCAAAGTATTATTATCTAAAACCAGCCATTAGTTCTTGTTTCTTGAAAGGAATTTAACAGATTTCCACCTTTTCATTGTTTGGACCTAATTTTCAGAAAGTTGAGGCCGATGGTAGGTGCCCATTTACGCACAGTCTGTACACAGTTACAGAAACTGCAAGCACTAATGAGTTATTTGCTCCTTTATGTACTCAAATGGCTTATGTATACTGTGTAGATATGCAAATGCACATAGACCATGGGCTTCAATTTTTGGAAAACCCAGCCCTTAATGTTTTAATGGGGCTGCTTTCACTAATTACTAAAGAATCCAAAGTGGAAAAAATACATAACCCGTGTCTGGTAGTGAAACTTTTCAAATGTAGGTTACCGGTTTAAATCTAGTCTGGGGTGTTAACTCTTCTCTATTTGGTGGCCTATGTTAAATGAATTTGCCTTAGTCAAGTTTCTAGCAGAAAATGTTTACTTTATAGAAAACACTACTGTATGGCAGTTTTAGCAGTAAGGTCATTAACCGAATGGACACAGAGAGTGAGCTAACTTGTAGGTCTGAGCTGGGACACGCTGGCCGAGCACTGTGGGAAGCTGATATTTCTACTGCCGGACTGTACCTGCTCAGTGAATGAGGAGGTGATAATTTTCTATTGTTTTGAAACTTCTGCACCTTCACAAGCATGATATTTACTTACAATAATCAAACATTTTGAAATTGCCTATTCGATTTGAGAAATCTGTCTCCAAAAATCGTATTGTTTAATATGTTTTTTTTCCTCCAATCAGGCCAATAACAGCAAACCATTATCCAAGAGAGCACAGGAAAATATCTTCTGGGTATTGTGGTATGAAAGAATTATTCTGTTGTAACCTTGTATATTACTCTTTAAAATTGGAGTCAGCCTTAATCACACAATATAACAATTCCAATTTATTTAAGCTGCCAGAGGTTTCTATAACTAAATAAAATAGCTGAATGTGCTTTCACAAAGTCATAAGATATTTCTTTTAATGTCTATGAAAGGTATTTATAAGGTCATCTTATCTTAAGAGTAGAATTTATCATTAAAGTAGACAAGAACACTAATTCCTTACCCTTCTCTCTAAAAACAAAATTCATGGTATGTAAATCAATGTACTTCTTAAAGTTACATGTAATAAAACACATAGTGCCTGTTTTTAATGATCCTTCACTTGGCCTCCTATTTTGTGCCTGCATTTTAACTGCTGCAAATAACTACAGCTGCAACTGGTGTCACAAAATCCATCTAATTTGGGGGAACTGCTAGGTTGCTTAATGCTTTAAGGGACATCAATTGCATGTGCACTTATTTGTGCCTGGAAATGGCAGAGTGAAAACTGCATTTGCAAAATAAGAGGCCACCTTTTCTAGGTATGCATCGAGTATAGGGAAAACGTTAAAAACACCTGCTTCACTTGCATACATCTTAAAGCATGTTAATAGCGTATTTGGTTTTCCATGTTTGAAATGTATGTTCTACACTACAAAACAACTACTAGTTTTTCTATCATCTATGGAATTTTCCTGTGAAATTTAGAAATGGGCAACGCGTTAAAATCATCCCATTAATTTTCTAACCCCAAACAGAGAACTGTTTCATAGAATCCTTTTTTGGGACATCTGCCTAAATTTTGAGGTGATAATGTCCTACATGTCAATGCCTTTTTCTTAGCATTGATTTTAATGCAGCATGGATGCTTCTTTATAAATTTGTAAAGAATGACTGATTTAATGCATTTAGGCCCTCATTCTGCAGTATTAAAGTCAATGGGAACTTTGTCATTGACTTCACAAGTATATGATCAAGCCCTTAAAAACACAACCTGTGTTTCTCCTTTTTATGATGTGCTTCTAGCAGAATAAAAGTAGAACAATGATTTTGGAAGGCAAATACTGATATACACAGGCACACACCAGTATTTTGGTTTAGTTTACTACAATTACAAATTCTTTGTAGAAGTGGTTATTCGAGATTAAAAATATAAACCCAGACAAAAACTCCTGCTTGCTGGGGCAGAGGGGAAGAAGAATTCCTTTCATTACCAGCATCTGAGAAAGAAGGAATGGATTTCAAAGATTGTCTGAGTCTAACAGAGAACTGCTAGCCTCAATACTGAGACTCAAAGGAAGGGGGTGGAAAAGCAGGGAATGTGTGAAGGTTCATAAGGATGCAGAGGACCCTCTCAGGAGAATATACATTTCTTACTACAGGGAAGTTTTAATAAGTGTTGACAAAGTAAGGCATGAATTAAACATTGCATGATACTAGATAGCAGAGCTAAAAACTTTCTCCTTGAGGTATAAAGTGCAGATGTTTGGGTCAGATCCTGGCTAGTGGGGCCAAACTGCACTGTATATGAGCCAGGGATGGATGTGTGATAGTGGCTTAAAGCTTACCTTTGCACTGCCCTAATTCTGCAGCTACTCTGTGCAGGTCAGTTTCCCTACACTAAGTTAGAGGGCGCTATATTTGTTCATGCAGATCACAGTACAAAGAGGCTTCAGCTTGCCAAAGAAAGTTTTGCCAGGGCATAACTTACCAGTACAAAAAAATGTCATTTATCCTGGCCTATTCATAAGCTTATGGTTTTACCTTCTTAAGTTTCTTGTATGCCAAATGTGTGTGTCCTTGTGCCAGTTCTGTTCCTCCTAGGAGCCAGTATGTCTCTGCTACTTCCAGGCTGAGATACCCAAATAGGGATATTTTAGCTTCTAATGATCCTTTCAGCATTATTGGTGCTCTCTGTGAAAGGAAAAATAGCCAAAAAAAAATTAAAAATGGGTCAGGGAAAGAAAACATCAGCAGCTGCTATGGGATATAAGATAACGTCTGTTTGTTGTTATATAACAATGAAAATCACTTCTCTTTATTACAGTTACAAACAACAAACACACTCTGAGTGTGGTCTATTATCTGAGCCAAGTTTTCTTTAGTTAAATATGAGACAGGAAATAACAGGCACCAAAAACTGTGTGTGCAAAATGAGAACCCTCAGATAGTGAAATTCTGGGTTCATTTTCAAAAAGAAATTGGTGAAAAGAAAGAATGGACTCTTTAGTGTCTTACTAGTGTAACTAATGAAATTATTTTGGTTTTTTTAGGTCAAAGATTTTCTCTTTCTCTGCCCATCATATATTAATAGTGCCTGATTCAAAGTCCATTAAATTCAGTGCAAAGCATCCCATTGTTTTCAATGGGCATTAAATTATTATTATTGTATTAGTGATCCCTAAATATAGACAAAAGGATATTACAAAAGTATTTGTGAATGTCTTTGTGCATAAAGCCTGCGGATTCATTTTGCTGATATTTGCAAGCTCTTCTATCAAAAAGTGTAGTTGACTGAGATTTTATTCACAACAATATTTGCCGGAAGCAAGCATGTTGGGAATACTACTTAGATTAGGGACTTCTTTTCTGTTTGTGTACAGTGCTTAGCACAATAACTAGGGCTCCTGGGTGCTACTGTTATTCAAAAAATAAATAATAGTGCAAATACTAGTGAGATTACCTGTTTCAGAAGTACTCTCCCAGACAATTTGAAGATCTGTTTTTACTTGCACATAGATTCAAACAATTATGAATATTGGTATATAACAGGGGTCAGCAACCTTTGGCATGCGGCTTGCCAAGGTAAGCACCCTGGTGGGCCGGGCTGGTTTGTTTACCTGCAGCGTCCACAGGTTCGGCCTATCGTGGCTCCCACTGGCTACAGTTCACCGTTCCAGGCCAATGGGGGTGGTGGGAAGCAGCGCAGGCCGAGGGACGTGCTGGCCGCCGCTTCCTGCCGCCCTCATTGGCCTGGAGTGGCGAACTCCGGCCAGTAGGAGCTGTGATCGGCCAAACCTGCAGACGCGGCAGGTAAACAAACCGGCCCGGCCCGCTAGGGTGCTTACCCTGGCGAGCCACGTGCCAAAGGTTATTGACTCCTGGTACATACAGAAAAAGGGAATTCTATTTCTAAAAGCTCAGACCATCCAATCAGGAAACAAACAATATCATGTGCCTGAGGTGACCAATCACTTTCCATTCATGATATATAGCACATAGCAAATGATCACAGAGTTCAATATGAAAACAAACTATAAAAAGGGCAAATAACATAATTCTAAAAATTATGAGCTATTTACAATAATTCCCAAATGGAAAAAACCCTAATTATGCTAAACAAAAAATATGAATTACTTCTTTAGTCTCCTCTTGCTTCACCATCATCTCTATCATGAGCTGACTGTGAGAGCAATACCACTTCTGTGGAAAGGTTCTAGCAAAAAAATATACACACCACTACTTATAAAGTGTGTCAATGGATAAAGGCAGAGTGATCTTCCAAAATTCCTTACCTCCTGTTGTCCAGTGGCTATAAGAAACTGACAGAAATCATCCACAGCTCCGAGGCATTTAGCACTCTCCATCCCTTCAGCTTCTTTAAAAGCATTTATGCTCTCTTGAAAATACTTCTCAGACAGATCTAAATAAATTTAACATATACTTGAAATTGGAGGTCATTAACCTATATTACTCTCTCAGGGCCAGATACCAGAGCCCTCAAACCATGCTGGTTTGCAAATAGCCTAAGAACATAAGAACAGCCATACTGGGTCAGCCAAATAGTCCATCTAGCCCAGGGGTCAGCAACCTTTCAGAAGTGCTGTGCCGAGTCTTCATTTATTCACTCTGATTTAAGGTTTCGAGCGCCAGTAATGCATTTTAACGTTTTTAGAAGGTCTCTTTCTATAAGTCTGTAATATATAACTAAACTATTGTTGTATGTAAAGTAAATAAGGTTTTTAAAATGTTTAAGAAGCTTCATTTAAAATTAAATTAAAATGCAGAGCCCCCTGGACCGGTGGCCAGGACCCGGGCAGTGTGAGTGCCACTGAAAATCAGCTCACGTGCTGCCTTTGGCACGCGTGCCATAGGTTGCCTACCCCTGATCTAGTCCAGTATCCTATCGTCTGCCAGTGGCCAATGCCAGATGCTTCAGGGGGAATGAACAGAAGAGGGCAATTATCAAGTGATGCATTCTCTGTTGTCCAGTCCCAGCATCTGGCAGTCAGAGGCTTAGGAACACCCAGAGCCTGGCTAATAGTCACTGATGTACCTATCCTCCACAAACTTATCTACTTCTTTTTTGATTATGCATTGTCTGGAGAAGTACTTTCTGTTGTTTGTTTTAAATCTGTTGCCTATTAATTTCCTTAGGTGACCCCTGCTTCTTGTGTTACGTGAAGGGGTAAATCTTTCCTTATTCACTTTCTTCACACCATTCATGATTTTATAGAACTCTATCATATCTCCCCTTACTTGTCTTTTTTCCAAGCTGAACAGTCCTAGTCTTTTTAATCTCTCCTCAGATGGACGCTGTTCCATACCCCCATCATGTGTGTTGCCCATCTCCGTAGCTTTTCCAATTCTAACATACTTTTTCAGATGCGGCGACCAGAACTGCACACTGTATCCAAGGTGTGGGTGTACTATGACTTTATATAAGGCCATTATGATATTTTCTATCTTATTATCTATCCCTTTCCCAATGCTTCCTAACATTCTGTTAGCATTTTTGACTGCTGCTGCACCTTGAGCGGAGATTTTCAGAGAAATATCCGTAACTCCAAGAACTCTTTCTTGTGTGGTAACAGCTAATTCAGACCCCATCATTTTGTATGTATAGTTGGGATTATATTTTCCAATGTGCAGTTCTTTGCACAATCTCCCTTCTGCTTTGGGTTCCCATCCCAAGGAGCCTCTCTCCTGACTCAATGCCTTCCTGCAATTCTCCTCTCCAGGCTTTCCCCCTCAGTGTCACCTACCTGCTGGATGTTATCATGTTAAAGAGGTATCTACCTGATTAACAGCTGGTGCCAGTCCACTGCGCTTTTCAATACCTGTTTCCTTAAAGTAGCAGGTCACAGAACAGCCCCAAGTTCCACCCCCGTAAAGGGTACAGAACACCCTGTTACAGATTCCAATTGCAAAAATTTAGAATCATAGAAGATTAGGGTTGGAAGAGACCTCATCTAGTCCAGTCCCCTGCTCAAAGCAGGACCAACCCCAGCTAAATCATCTCAGTCAGAGCTTTGTCAAGCCGGGCCTTAAAAATCTCTAAAGATGGAGATACCACCACCTCCCTAGGTAACCCATTCCAGTGCTTCGCCACCCTCCTAGTAAAAAAGTTTTTCCTAATATCCAACCTAGATCTCTCCCACCATAACTTGAGACCATTACTCCTTGTTCTGTCATCTGTCACCACTGAGAACAGCCTACCTCCATCCCCTTTGAAACCCCCTTCAGGCAGTTGAAAGCAGCTATCAAATCCTACCCCTTTCTTCTCTTCTGCAGCAGGGGTGGCTCTAGGGATTTTGCTGCCCCAAGCACGGCAGGCAGGCTGCCTTTGGCGGCTTGCCTGTGGAGGGTCTGCTGGTCCCACAGGAGGTCCGCCAAAGCCACAGGACCAGCGGACCCTCCGCAGGCATGCCTGTGGGAGGTCCACCGAAGCCGCGGGACCAGCGGACCCTCCGCAGGCAAGCCGCTGAAGGCAGCCTGCCTGCCGCCCTCGCGGCGACCAGCAGAGCGCCCCCCGCGGCTTGCCGCCCCAAGCACGCGCTTGGCGTGCTGGGGCCTGGAGCCGCCCCTGTTCTGCAGACAAAATGAGTCCAGTTCCCTTAGCCTCTCCTCATAAATCATGTGCCCCAGCCCCCTAATCATTTTTGTTACCCTCCATTGGACTTTCTCCAATTTGTCCACATTCTTTCTGTAGTGTGGGGCCCAAAACTGGACATAGTACTCCAGATGTGGCCTCACCAGTGCCGACTAGAGGGGGAAAAAATTTCACATCTCACAATTCGGGAACCCCTGCATTAGCTTTAGGATCACGTGTCTCGGCATATATTTTTATAAGCTCTGCATGATCTTCCTTGAAATGTTAGTTGCACTCATTTAGGTGAGCCTCTTGGCCCTGCTTTACACTGCCACCGTCATGCCCATAGCTGCAAACTCGCACCAGGGAGATGCTATGCTGTGCTATGCTATGCTAGATTTAGCACACACTACCCCATGAGAAACAAATGATCCAAGTGAAATGCTGGATTCAGTGGGGACTACTCAAACGAATAAATGCACTTCATGATGTGCAAGAACTCCATAATCTGGCCCTCATTAGTGCCAGGTTAGACCCAAGAGCTGGTCTAAATTTTTCAAAATCTGATTTTTCATCAAAATTTTCAGTCAAAAATTTTCAGTCAAAAATTTCACAAAAAATTATTCAATTTTTTCAACCAGCTCTATTAGAAATCTAAATGAAATAGGATGCAGATGTTTATAAGAGTAAAATATGAAGCAACTGCCTAGATTTAAAACTGTAAATAGTTCTATTTTGAGCGACAGGGAATGGATCACTTGATGATTACCTGTTCTGTTCATTCCCTCTGGGCCACCTGGCACTGGCCACTGTCGGAAGACAGGATACTGGCCATTTTTATGTTCTTCTTAGCTGTGCAAAGAAAGAAAAAAAGCCTTTTCACTTTTAACAATAATGAATGTAAGGAACTGTTCATTTTGAATAAATGATTTCTAAATATTGCTTTAATTTCCTACTTTTGTTAGTTTGTATGATAACTTCTATGACAATTGAAGCACAATTACTTGTACAAAGATAAATATTCTTAAAGGTCATGAAATTTCCTTTTGGATTTCCATTAGAAAAATACATTTGCTGCTCATTTATTATTTCTGCCTAACAACCTTACTTTAAAAGGGCCTATGTGCAAGGAAGAAGAGAAGTAGTGATTTATTTGTAGGGGGGAAAGCCAGAGAAATTCTCCCTCCCTAAATTATCTGTTTCTTGGCTCTAAATGCGCAATAACTGTCCAGTTAGAGAATACATTTGTATTTTTTCACTTCTGGTTTCTATGGGCCTGATCCCTTGTGCCACTGGAAATTTTTCCTGTATCAGGACTTTAGGTCCTCTGCTTTTATGTGCTATGTTACAACATGTACGTCAACAGACACATGTGGCTTTTCCCTCCCCAGTCTAGGAATTTCACAAAAGTACTTAGACATACAAGGACACATTTTGGAGGGATGGCTGAAGAAAGGGCTGTAAGCGCGTCTCTTCTTTGCACATAAAGTACCATATGCACTGACACAAATCAGGAATTTGTGCACATCTGACACCTTGGCCTTATTCTTAGTAAGAGAATAGGTGCAATCAATATGGAATTTGGTTTAAATTCATCATTGGACAATAGAATTGTAGCGAATGCCAGATATCCTGTGACTAACATTAAAATCTGTTCTTGATTCATCAGTTATCTGATACCTAGTCTTCCACAGGGTGCTGGCTCACTTTCTTAACCTCTGGCATTTGGACCAGTCTGTAATTGGCATCCTGAGTAGCAGCTATTTTAATATCACTCCCATAGTCATTAGTTATTACAAGGTTAATTTAAGGAGCTCAGCCTCTCTGCCCTCCTCCCATTTTGTTCAGGAGGTATGCAAAAGGAAGGGAAGTGCAACTCATGCAGTTCACTGTGACTACAACTGCAACACACTGTAAACAGCAACACTGTTCAATAAGCTAGTATGTGCAGAGCGGCTATTCCACTTTGTGACCCATTTAGGGAGTCGTTTATCAACACATGATAAAATAGAGATGTTCTCTCGCTGATGTAATTTGACAACAGGGTCAGTTACAAACTGCGGAAAGTCTAAATTTAAAAATATGTTAAATTTTATACAGCATGTAATCTGGGTCTGTAACATTATACTGTTAGAGTACAGTGAGTCGAGACTCCTGGGTTCGAATCCCGTCTCTGTCACTGACTCACTGTGTAACCGTGGGCAAATAACTGAACTTCTCTGCCTTCAATTTCACTAACTTGTGGGGCTTGCTTAATTAGCATTTGTAAAATGCTTTAAGATACTTGAATAAAAAGCCCTGTCCAAGAGTTTATTGAAATCCAGAATCTAGCTCCTGCTTACAGTTTGCACAAGGGAACCTGTCAGCACTAATGAAAAATCATTAAGAAACCAGAGAATTTTTAAAAAAATTACATTTTAGCAGATGATACTATTTGTGGCATAATGTTAATATAGAAGTGCTAAAATAAGGTGGGCAATAGGAATTTCTGTAGTATAATATTGCACCCCACGCGATACCAAATTGTAGGCCCTTACCTGCAAAGTAGCTGATCCTTAATCCTAATCCAAAAAAGATAACAGAATGTTGGGAATTATTAGGGATAGATAATAAGATGGAAACTATCATATTTCTCTATATAAATCCATGGTATACCCACATCTTGAACACTGCATGCAGATCTGGACATCTGATCTCATAAAAGATATATTGGAATTGGAAAAGGTACAGAACAGGGCAACAAAAATGATTAGGGGTATGGAACAGTTTCCATATGAGGAGAGATTAACAAAATTGGGACTTTTCAGCTTGGAAAAGAGACGACTAAGGGGGATAAGATAGAGGTCTATAAAATCATGACTGGTGTGGAGAAAGTAAATAAGGAAGAGTTATTTATTCCTTCTCAGAACACAAGAACTAGGGGCCACCGAATGAAATTAATAGGCAGCAGGTTTAAAACAAACATAAGGAAGTACAGTCAACCTGTGCAGCTCTTTGCCAGAGGATGTTGTGAAGGCCAAGACTATAACAGGATTTAAAAAAGAACTAGATAAGTTCATGGAGGATAGGTCCATCAATGGCTAGTAGCCAGGATGGACAGGGATGGTGTCCCTAGCCTCTGTGTCATAAACAGATAGTTAAGGGTTAAAGTCTGTTTTACCTGTAAAGGGTTAACATGTAGTACCTGGTGACCACCTGACCAGAGGACCAATCAGAGATAAGATTTTTTCAAATCTCTGTGGAGGGAAGCCTTTGTCTGGGTGAGAACTGGTTTTGGTTTTAACAGAAGACAGTCATGTCTCCAAGTTCTCCTGGAGTAGTTTCTACTAATTAATAGTGAGTATTAATTAGAAAGGCGAATTAGTCTTATGATTTGATTTCTATATTTGCAATTGTGTGTTTGCTAAAGGAAATGCTTTATTCCTGTTTGCTGATATTGCTTTTACTGAGAAAAGGGGGAGAGGGGATTCTCTCCAGAGATTGATAAGGTTATACCCTATGAGTGTCCAGCTTGGGCTCATAGAGATTCTGTATTTTTCTTTTTATTCTTTAATAAATTCTTTTCTTTTCTTTGGACTTGGTTAATTCCTTCCCTTGGGGAAATTCAGGGGAAGGGGAGGGGGAAGTGGGCTGCTTCCCTGTGTGTGTGAGATTCAAGGCGTTTGAATCCAGGCACCTCTGTCTCCAGAGCAGGCTGGAGAGAGGGGGGAGGGGGAAGGTTCCTCCTCTGTGAATTGATCTGTGTTCCCAAGGGGGGAAACAGGGGTGTCTCGGCCCACGTAATCGACCGAGTGGTGGCAGCTTGAAGGAGACCTACCCTAGGATTTTGGGGTGGGGGGAAGACATGCGGGTCCTCACTTTGAAACCGCCCAGTTTCAAGTGAGGGTAGACTCCTGACATGGTGGCAGCGGAGTTTCGATCCCATTGTTAGAAGGAATTTTTTTCAGCTGGGCTACGCTGAAGGGAGCATTCTCTTTTTCTTACTTGTTGCTTGGACAGGCAGCTTGAGAAAAAGGTGGTTTTGAAGCAGTTTCAGGGTTAGAAGTATTTTCAGTTTTTGCAGGGCTTTCTGTTACAAAGCCCTCTTGCGTCCATTGTGATACGAGGTACCACTCAGGATTCCTGAGGTGGGGGGAAGTGCTCGCCAAGTACATTCCCATCCAACAGGAAAAGCAGGTTTGGGGGTTGCAGAGAGAAACCCTCCAGCCAGGTTTTTTTTCTCCCTGTGTCTTTTGAAAGGATCAGAAGACAGGAGAACACAAATCCCTAAGGAATAGACCAGATTTTTCTCAGGGGTATTGTTAGCAGCAGCCTTTCAGCTGGGCTGCTGAGTACAGCAACTCAGAGCACAGGCAGGTTACAGTTCAGCCAGTTTGGCTGAAGGAAATTTAGTTTTCCAGCAGGCTTTGTTGGAAGCAAGTTTTCTTCTGTTGCTTGGACAGGCAGCTGGAGGAAAAGGCAGTTTAAAGCAGTTTTCAGGGTTAGGAGGTTTTTTTCTCTGCTGGCTATGCTGAGGAAAAACTCTTCCCTAGAGGTGTGTCCTTCCTTTGTGATATCAGGTATCACTCAGGATTCCTAAGGTGGGGGGAAGTACTCGACAAAGTACATTCCCATCCAACAGGGAAAACAGGTTTGGGGGAGGGTATACTAAACCCTCCAGCCAGGTTTTCTTTCCCTGTGTCTTTTCAAATCCTCTGGAGCCAGGGAATACAAATCCCTGACAGGATTTACTAGACTTTTTTCGCAGGTACTAAGTAGCACCAGCTTCTTCTTTTTTTCTCTTTTCTTTGTCTGCTTAAAAACAGCTAGGGAAAAGGTGCAAGTTTTTCTAGGAGGTTTGTTAGAAGGACCCCCACTGTGAGGTACTTAGCAAGTGCTAGAAACAGGACAAACCAGTTTTTTTTTGGTCTTCTCAGTATATCAGCAAACAGCAACTACACATTTGCAAATGAAAAGGTTTTGTTTCTTTTCTATTCAGTCTCTCGGGAATAGAAAGGGTTAGGAATTGGGGAAACCAATTCCCTGACTGCAGAGGGGTGTGGCCAGCACCAAAAAGCAACACCAGCAAGCCACACATAAAATTCACTGACTGCAGAGGGGTGTGGCCAGCACCAGAAGGCACTGTTCCCCATCCCAAGAAATTTCCCACCTACATGGCAGGTGAGGACACTGAGGCCTTCTTCAAAAAGGTTAAAAGGACCTGCCATGGGTACAGCATCCCTGAAGACCAGTACAAGGACTGGTCAGGAAAAAGGACTTTTGCTGTCTATTACAATTATTCCATCCCCATGCTACTGGGGGAAGACTTGGCCAACCATGTGCAGCTGGCCAAGAGGGGGGGAGTGGTCACCCGCGGCCAGGCCAAACAAGCAGGCACTCCCATCCCTGTTCCTGAGCCATCCACCAGGACCCTGTCTGTGTTACCAGAGACCCAGACAGAGGTGGTGGAACCGGATCCCATGCCAACAACTACAGCAGCCATAGTACATCCAGTCCCAGGACCGGAACTGGAAAAGCAACCAGCGGCAGAACCAGCGCCAGCACTGACGCCAGCGCTTGCAACTCCACCGCCAGGGGGCGCCAACGGGCCTAAACTGGCAGAAGCAGCAGACAACTCTACCCAAGAGGCTCAGCCAGAGCCTGAAATATCACCTTGTGCACCAGCGGCGAGCGGTCCACAGTCAATAGAAACAACCTCATCACCTACATCGCTCCCAAAGGAACTGGTGTCTCCCGCCTCAAGGGAACAGTTCCAGACAGAGCAGGAAGCCGATAACAGCCTTAAGAAAGCTTGGGCGGCGGCACGAAGCAACCCACCGCCTCTCAGCTCTTCTACCCAATTCCAGTTTGTTGTAAAACAAGAACTTTTATATAAGGACATTCTTTCTGGTGGACACCAGGAAGGCCAGCATCCTCAAAGACAGTTGGTAGTTCCAACTAAGTACTGGGACAAGCTCTTAAGCTTGGGCCCTCACATCCCAGTGGGCATTCTGGGGTCAACAAACCTAAAACAGGTTGGGAAAGTCCTTCCACTGGGAGGATGGGCAAGGACAATGCCAAGTATGTCCGCTCAAATGCATACAAAGTGTTCTTCAGTGTCAAAAATCTTGTTGTTTACATACTTAGTAGTATATGTAATAGTGCATGTGTTTTGTTTATCTGTTTATGTTACAGTGCTAGGAGGAAATCACCACCAGTAGTTCCCACTGTTGGCGATTTGGGGGGCGTGTCATAAACAGATAGTTAAGGGTTAAAGTCTGTTTTACCTGTAAAGGGTTAACATGTAGTACCTGGTGACCACCTGACCAGAGGACCAATCAGAGATAAGATTTTTTCAAATCTCTGTGGAGGGAAGCCTTTGTCTGGGTGAGAACTGGTTTTGGTTTTAACAGAAGACAGTCATGTCTCCAAGTTCTCCTGGAGTAGTTTCTACTAATTAATAGTGAGTATTAATTAGAAAGGCGAATTAGTCTTATGATTTGATTTCTATATTTGCAATTGTGTGTTTGCTAAAGGAAATGCTTTATTCCTGTTTGCTGATATTGCTTTTACTGAGAAAAGGGGGAGAGGGGATTCTCTCCAGAGATTGATAAGGTTATACCCTATGAG
This sequence comes from Mauremys mutica, assembly GCF_020497125.1. Classification (NCBI taxonomy): domain Eukaryota; kingdom Metazoa; phylum Chordata; order Testudines; family Geoemydidae; genus Mauremys; species Mauremys mutica. The sequence continues at coordinate 86,769 of NW_025422840.1, forward strand.
TGTCCAGCTTGGGCTCATAGAGATTCTGTATTTTTCTTTTTATTCTTTAATAAATTCTTTTCTTTTCTTTGGACTTGGTTAATTCCTTCCCTTGGGGAAATTCAGGGGAAGGGGAGGGGGAAGTGGGCTGCTTCCCTGTGTGTGTGAGATTCAAGGCGTTTGAATCCAGGCACCTCTGTCTCCAGAGCAGGCTGGAGAGAGGGGGGAGGGGGAAGGTTCCTCCTCTGTGAATTGATCTGTGTTCCCAAGGGGGGAAACAGGGGTGTCTCGGCCCACGTAATCGACCGAGTGGTGGCAGCTTGAAGGAGACCTACCCTAGGATTTTGGGGTGGGGGGAAGACATGCGGGTCCTCACTTTGAAACCGCCCAGTTTCAAGTGAGGGTAGACTCCTGACACTCTGTTTGCCAGAAGCTGGGAATGGGCCATAGGGGATGAATCACTTGATGATTACCTGTCCTTTTCATTCCCTCTGAAGTGCCTGGCATTGGCCACTGTTGGAAGACAGGATACTGGGTTAGAGGGACCTTTGGTCTGACCCAGTATGGTCGTTCTTTTCAGAGATAAGTATTTCCTAGTGGATCATTTTGACTTGAGTATCTGCAAAATGTTGACAAACCAAACAAAACACAACAAAAAATGCCATGTGTGGTATGTGTGCTAATGAAAAGGCAGGGATTTTCAAGTGAGCCTAAGGGAAGTGGGTACCCAAATTCCATGACATTTCAATGGGGGTTGAGTGTTTAACTCCAATCCCAGCAGTAGACTGTAAGTCATTAATGCTAAAATGGCATCAGCATCTCTTCACTAGTGCAAATAACTGCAAAGCTACTGTTTTTATTTGTTTTATCAAGATGGGCACATAACTGTGATTTATGAATGGAAAAAGTAATGTTTGGAAGGTAAGAAAATCACTATATTAATTAGTCCTGACAGGTTTCCCATATAACATACTAAACTGTGCAAATTATTATTGAAGTTAGTTTGAAGTATCTAAGGTTTTATCTTAATTTGGAATTGCAATGAGTGCTGTTGTCCGGTTGGAACAAAACCATATATACCTTATTAAGTGACAATCACCCACTTCAGAATAGGTAGCGTCATCACAGAAATGAATTCACCTTACCACATATGATCTCTGGCAAAAGGCTGAAAACCAATAATATTGAATATGAACATGTTCATGGTATGAACATACTAAATATCTGAAGACTGTATCAAAATTAGTATTATACATATAGAAGCATAGATACTTTTGGGAGGGAATGGGATCTAGTGAGACTGGAGTCAACACTCTTGAATTCTATTCCCAATTCTCCCACTTATTTGCTGTGGCATCTTGAGCAAATCACTTAATTGGTCTGAATCTCAGTTTACGCATCCCTAAAACGGGTAAAATAAGTAACAAGATTAAGGCATAAATAATTAGTGTTTATAAAGTTCTTTTCAACTTTCCCTTATGGTATTTGTTGACTATCAATCTTGTGCCAGTATTTAGCTTTAGATGGAGTTTACCACCAGCTTTGGGCTGCATTCCCAAGCAACCCGACTCCAAGAAGACCCTGTCTTGTCGTGCTGGGGGCTGCTACCAGCCTCACACCCTCCATGGGCACCTCCTAATGGTTTCACACCCTCTTGAACTCTCTCTTCAAAGTTCTTTTCAACTTTCCCTTATGGTATTTGTTGACTATCGGTCTTGTGCCAGTATTTAGCCTTAGATGGAGTTTACCACCAGCTCTGGGTTGCATTCCCAAGCAAGCCGACTCCAAGAAGACCTGGTCCCGGCGTGAAACCATTAAAACCTGTGGATGATGTGAGGCCGGTAGCAGTCCCTAGCGTGCCGGGACTGGGTCTTCTTGGAGTTGGGCTACTTGAGAATGCAGCCTAAAGCTGGTGGTAAACTCCATCTAAGGCTAAATACTGGCACGAGAGTGTTTATGAAGTGCTTTGAGATCCTTGGAGGAAAAGTGCTATATAAGTGCAATGTATCAGCATTAGATTAATTATAAATGTGTATAAATTTATATCATATTTTGTCAAAGCCATAATTTATACCATAAACTAAGTGGAAATTACAGACATATCTAAGCAGAGCACCTTTGATATATTATAGATCTACATACATTTAAAATCTGAAAGCGTACAATAAATAGAACCTATCCTGAAGTAATACCTAGAGTGACTCAAATTACATTTTTGTGATGTTAGCTTTTTACTAACCTGTGGCAACTGCATGCTTGGAAGGAATGGCATAGTTAAAAAAAAGTCTCTCTGCCTCATGTCTGCAGTGATGCGCAGACTCTATAGTCAAATACTCTTTAAAGAACACAGCCTGGAAGGGCTCAAGCATTGCAAAGCGAAGAGGGAAACAATTCCAAACAAGGCTGCCTGTGTGCAGCTCTGTTTTTGCTATCAGCCTTTGAAGGTTTACATTCAAGTACACTTTGTCCCAAAAGCTATTTTATTTGAATATCATTTATGGAAAAAGCTATAAACAAAACGCAAATATCCCGAATGCCTTTCAGTGCTGGGGAGAAATGTTAGTATAAAGTTTGACACTGGTTGCACTGGCAGGCTAGCCAGATTAGTATCACTGTGCAGGCCAATAGAGTGGAAATGAATTGAAGTGGGCACGGAGCAATTTTTTTCCTCTCTAGACTCTGTATATAGATGGGGTGTTCTGAGGAAACAGGCTCAAAATTCCTATTATGTAGCTGTTCCTGTGATAGGTTCTTCTTATATGAAGCAGGTGACTTCAAAAAGCATGTACCCAGTAGAGGATGTAAAATTTGAAATGTTATTTTATCTCCCATGGAATTATAAAAGTAAACTATAGTACACAGGCTCTGGCAAGCTTTCTATTTTATTTTATTTTATTTTCTTAGAATATTTTAGAACAAAAATATAAAGTGTCATAGTGATGTAGGTGAGGGCTGAGATAACTGACCTCACAATGGGCATCTGTGCCTTTGTCACATCCAGGCTAGACAGCTACCATATGGAATCGTTAGGGCTATTCTTGAAAAACAGCTGGATGTTTCAGCTAAGAAAGGTGCCGCCTTCGGAGTGAGAGGAGTTATTAGTCCACCTATGCTCAAATAGGCATTGGCAACTCGATTGCTTTTGGTTGCAATTCAAAATTTTAATTATTATCTTGAAAGTCTTCAATGGTCTGGGACCTGTGAGATCACCTCTCACATATTCCATCACATTAATTTAGATCAGCCAGAGCATTCTGGTTGCTAGATCCTATAACTGACAGCAAAACTCTCTCAGCACAGGGCTCTCACCTTTGGAAGTGGTTGTTTGCCAGAGCTCAGAACCCGTGAGCTTCAGGGCATGATCTAAAGCATGTTTATCTGTTCAGTATTTTGGTTATTTTCTCCTCCTTTCCTCACTCTGCCTAACAATAAAAGGGTAATCTGGCTGAAACAAGAGCAGCCGCTTCTGTTACTCTTTTTTAAGGCAGTTCTTCATATGTTCATTAATATTTGTAAACAGTTCCAAGAAGTTAAGGCACTTAAGAAATCTTTACATGGATAATTTCATAATTGTATTTTGCTCAGAGAAGGGCTGACTAGTAATCTGTAGCTAGAATTTTTTTAATCATAAAATGTTGGTAGCTTAACCAACTTTCCGATTCCATGCCCACATTCAAAGCAGCAACTTGACCATGTCTGGCGGTGTCCCCCATTCAGAGACTAAAGGGCCATAATTAAAAAGCAGCTGTAAAGTACACCTGGGAAATAACCCCAACACAGGGAGCCTCTTCAGATCTGGGAGCACGATGGAGCAGAATGAAGGTAGGTGGGGGCATGCCCCAGATAGTGAAGATATGGCACAAATTAAGCCAGCCTTCAGGCATATCCAAACTTGAGTTGGGGACAGAACCACTGACAGTCCCAGGTAAGAAGTACTGCTGCCCCACTCAGTTCTGGCACTAGGCTTAGCCCTGATGCAGGGAAGAATCAAGGCCACAGGGCTGAAAGAGATCAAAGCTCTTTCCTTTGCTCCGTATAATGAAAAATATTTCAACTTTTAATGACAACACTGTCACAGTTTCTTGCTCAGTTTTACAAGCAAGAAATTTAAAAATTAAAAATTGAAAGAGAAATGTGCAGAAAAACACAAGAAAAGGAAATGTCTCAAAGGCTGCAGGACTTGATGGGACATGCAAGTATTCAAATTTGGTTAGTGTGTAAACCAGGATGAGACGGCAGGAATTTGCTTTCCCCATAAGGAATATACATTCCTGCCTCTTTAATTTCTTTGTGATTTAAAATAATAGCTGAACCTATAGAGCAGTGTTTCCCAAACTTGGGACACCGCTTGCATAGGGAAAGACCCTGGTGGGCCGGGCCGGTTTGTTTACCTGCTGCGTCCACAGGTCTGGCCAATCACAGCTCCCAGTAGCCGTGGTTCGCTGCTCCAGGCCAATGGGAGCTGTGGGAAGCGGCGCAGGCCAAAACACTGCTATAGGGATAATTGGCATCTTCAACTAAGGGTTGAGACAGATGATTCCAAGGGAATTGCAAACAGATGAAATCCTGTTAATTCAGGGTCATGAAGAAGCACTGAACATATTCCTAATGCCCATTACGGGCTGGGATAGCTGACAACTGCTGGAAAGAGTTTTTTGTTCCCCCTATTTGTTTTCCTTTTATAAACCTGCCATCCCAAAGTCTTGCATGGCTTTCCTCATTTTCCTCACCTGAAATAGCCTTTTAAAAGATGCATGAGAATACTTACCAGCAGCACTTTATAAACCACTAAAATACTGAGCATAAGTAATTTTATTTCAAAATATCTTCTCCCCACACATTGTATGTAACTGATCTGCTTGAAATGGATAGTCAGTGTATGGCTTAGAGTGGGTGGCCCTATCTGTTACTCTGAGCCAGTCTTAGTCATTCAGGTGCCATCAGAAATCTTATAAAGGTGTTTTCTATAAATTACAAGGTCCTGGTTCTCTCTGGTCATTTCTAAACCTTCAGTAAATCTCCTTGCTTTCACTTCACAATAACTGAATAGACTTGTTCTAAATTCTCACATTTAAAATGCCCTCTGGGTGAAATTCACCTTTCCAATGTGGATCTATGCTCCTATGTTGCACTTATGGCTATAACATGAGGCTTAAGTGATATTTAGAGCCTTGTACCAAGCTCTCTGTACCCAGGTGAATTTCAGATTCACTGAATAACATCCCTCTTGGGAGTCAAATCCTCTTGCTTCTAGCTCTGTCTCAATGCTTCTGGCTTTGAGGCTCCATCAATGTACCTTAATGACAGTTTTGAATTCTCATCCAATCAGCGTTTAGGGTGGATGCCCTTACATGTCACCCTGATTAGTGTGCATCCAGCGTTTACAGAAAATTAAGTAGAAAATGTTTCAAGTGTAAGGAACATGCAATATGCTCTACAGCCACGGCTCTCAACCTTTCCAGACTACTGTACCCCTTTCAGGAGTCTGATTTGTCTTGTGTATCCCGTTTCACCTCATTTAAAAATGACTTGCTTACAAAATCAGACGTAAAAATACACAAGTGTCACAGCTCACTGTTCTGAAAAATTGCTGACTTTCTCATTTTTACCATATAATTATAAAATAAATCGACTGGAATATAAATAGTGTACTTACATTTCAGTGAATAGTATATAGAGCAGTATAAACAAGTCATTGTCTGTATGAAATTTTAGTTTGTACTGACTTTGCCAGTGCTTTTTATGTAGCCTGTTGTAAAACTAAGCAAATATCTAGATGAGTTCACATACCCCCTAGAAGACCTCTGTGTATCCACAGGGGTACATGTACCCCTGGTTGAGAACCAAATCTATAAATACTAGGTTATTATTAACTGATAGAACTGAAAGAATCCCAACAGAATAGCAAAATACTAAATCAGGACAAAAAACTTTCAGTGGCAGGGTCCCAAAAGGATAAATGGTAGGCTTTTAAAATTTGATCGTAGCAACCCTATGCCCAGGCTTTTGGATACAGTAAATTTGTATAGCTACAGCTGCACACACTGATTGATAGCTTGAAGCTACTTCAAATTGCAAAGTAAGACTTCCAGCAAGGGAATGCAAAGAGACTGCAGTCAGCAGCACACTCACTGGTTCAGTCACAGCAGTGGCTGCAGCTCACTAATGATTTTAAAAGATGGATAAACACGTTAGAAAGAAATGGCAAATGCCTGCCATCGGTTTAGAACATCTTCTGTGGCTTCAAGGCTCCCTCTGTAACTCCCTCTGGCGATTTAGCTATTGCTCATAAAAGGCAAAGGATTAAGTGGAGGGTGATACATATCAAAAGCATCCGGCATGCCTTGAGAAACGACGTCACAGTCATACAAAGTCTGCAAAATGAAACAAACAGTGCAAGAGGGACTAAATCTACTGTGATCCAGTGTGCAGCGTTTACTGAAGTGTGCATTCCTACAAGCAGGACAGCATGGTAACCATTCATAACCTTTAAAAGGCACTCACCCTTGTGCTCTGATTGTTTAGAGGCAACTGCAGCCTGTGCCACCAAGTGAGCAGTTTCTGCTGCTTCCCCTGAAGAAGGGCTTTTTCTCAGGGCAATGAAATGAGCCTGTTACAAATAAACAGAGGAAACAGTTTAGTTTAAATGACATTGCTTTGATGTAGTGTCACAGTGAGGTCTGTCTCCAGTGGGACAAGAAGAAAATAAATGGGCTTATTTGGCAGAAAGTTTCTTTTTCAGGGAAATCAAACAGACTTTATAAATGAGAGGCTGTGTGCACATTAAAATCAGTTTTCCCAATTTCTTGCACTGGCATTGGATCAGGTCCTAGGTGAACTGTTTAGCTACCAATCCCAAATGTCAGTTATATTCTGTTTTGGTTCAGAAAGTAAAACCCCCTCCCCGCAATCTAATGTTCCACTTCAATGTCTAATGACAACAGAATTCATATTCATTTCCTGTCTTAAATTGTTGTGCATTTTTCCTGTGCACCTTTATAGCTGCATATTCCACTCCCGAGATGGCTGTGGTTGCGGGGTGGGTGAGATGACTCCTGCACATAAATGGTTATATAGAGATTTTGGGGATCCTGGGGTTAGAGTGTTTTGGGATCCTGGGGGCAAAAGGAACTGTCTAAATGTTGGTTATATTTATTTGAAGCCCAGAATGAAGCATGCAATGCCACTCCAAATGCATGGGATTTACATGCATGTGCCTGAGAGAAGAAGACACCTCATAATGAGATCCATTGATCCACTATTAAAACTTTTTACACAAAAAGGGAAAAATCTTTGTTCCGCTAAAGATGATTTTTACTCCTTTCCCCATTTCTGGGCTTTGTGCTTGTGGGCATAATGACACTAATGGCAAGAGGCTATAATGTTGCGGCAGCATTCTCTGACAGTAAAGCCCTGCCACTGCTGCTCATTGTCATAATCAGCAGTAAGCCAGCTCAGCTGTGTCAGGCCATGCAGAAATACAAGGGATTTGCTTCCCTATCCTCCTCCCATCCACTCTTCACTGCAGGGAGCCTTCCATAAGGTAATAAGAAACTCACAGGCAACTGCAATTCCTAGTCTAACGGGGGGAAATGAGGAGTCAAAACCAGACCCTCAAGTGGACTTGAAAAGGAAAGGACTATAGAAAAATCAAATTCAAAAGTTACTGCTCTATGGTTAGTGGATATATTGTCCTTGCTGGTAATCTCTTAGCACTCAATCCAACCAGGGCCGCCCAGAGGGGGGGGCAAGAGGGGCAATTTGCCCCAGGCCCCGGGCCCCACAAGGGCCCCCACAAGAGTTTTTCGGGGCCCCTGGAGCGGGGTCCCTCACTCGCTCTGGGGGGCCCGGAAAACTCTTGCGGGGCTGGGCCCAGGAGCTTCTGCCACTCCCGGTCTTCGCCTGCGGGGGGTCCTTCCGCTCCGGGACGGAAGGACCCCCCACTGGCGAATTACTGCCGAAGCGGGACCTGCCGCCGAAGTTCAGCTCGGTCTTCAGCGGTAATTCGGCGGCGGGGGGCCCTTCTGTTCTGGGACCCGCCGCCGAAGTGCCCCGAAGACCCGCAGTGAGGGCCCTCCGCCGCCGAATTACCGCCGAAGACCAGGCTGCACTTTGGCGGCGGGTCCCGCTTCGGTGGTAATTCGGCGGCGGGGGGGCCCCCGCCGCGGGTCTTCGGGGCACTTCGGTGGCGGGTCCCGGAACGGAAGGGCCCCCCGCTGCCGAAGACCCCAGGCCCCCGGAATCCTCTGGGCGGCCCTGAATCCAACTCCCACTGACATCCAACTTGTTGACTTGAAAGGGACTTGGCTCAAGCCCTCAGACTGTACAGAAGCGTACGCAGGTGAGCTTCAGCCATAGCCACTTTGGAAAATGTTCAGGCCTGCGGAGAGAATTTAGCCTCTCAGACACACAGGCTTTCCCCTTAGGCCTTTGCTAGAATATTGACAAAGGTGTTAGTGTGTGGTGTTAAAAAAACAGATTAGTAAACACAGCCTAACTAAAACCTAAGCATAGACAGGGCTAGTTGTATTTTAACACATTAGCTGGTCAAAGTGACCCACAGGGAAGAGTCTACGCTTTAATTTGAACAATTTTATCAAGTGTTAAAGTCTCCATGGCCTTGTCTACACTAGACTTTTAGAACATGCCAGCTAACAAATTCTAACAATATATCTTTAACTCCTAGGATAGACAACGCAACTGCTTTCATTTCTTCCCTTCCTCTTGCATGTAAGTGATGTAGTCCATCCCAAGACAATCTGAGTAAATGGTGCAGTGGGAGAGGAGGAATGCAGACGGCAGCAGAAATAAAGTCAGCTGTGAAATGATCTGAAAAATGCAATTTGCTACAGGATAGGGAGCACCGGGGATGTTTGCCAAATATCATGAGCAAAGCACCAGGAATTTTTCTAGTGTAATGGTGATCCAGTACATTCCTGAGTTTAGGCAGAATGGTTACTGTTTGCTATTCAACCTCATTAATGGAGATTTTCAGTTTCATTTTTATTCTGACTTTCAAACAGGAATTAAAACTTTCAGATAGACTTGTAACTTGGATACAAAGGGTTTGCAGGATCTGGCCCTTACATTATAAATGTCATTATCACTGCACTAGCTAGTAATCTTCTAGAGTTGATGGCCAAATGGGACACTTTTGGTAATGGTAACAAATGTACAGGGTAAAGAAATACATTTCAGGCATCAAATATTAAATGTGTGATCATACATAAAAATGTAACACTTATTTAGATCCAAATTATGATCCCACTGAAGTCAATGAGAATGTTGCCATTGACTTAAATGGGACAAGGATGTAGGCTTGAATGAATTAAAAAAGTATATTCCTATCATGACAAAATAAATAGGAAAGAAAAAGATATTTTGAATTAGATTTTTTTCTTGTGTTGTCCAGAAAGATCCTCAGAAATTCATTGAGGAAACACTAGTTTATTTAATCTGCCAAATCAAGTCCATGGAAATTGGAGAAGATGTAAAAGCCTAGTCCAGGGGTCGGTAACCTTTGGCATGCGGCTCACCAGGGTAAGCACCCTGGCAAGCCGGGCCGGTTTGTTTACCTGCCGTGTCCACAGGTTTGGCCGATCGCAGCTCCCTCTGGCCACGGTTCGCTGCTCCCGGCCAACGGGAGCGGCAGGAAGCGGCGTGGGCCGAGGGATGTGCTGGCCGCTGCTTCCCACCATCTCCATTGGCCTGAAGTGGCGAACCGCGGCCAGTGGGAGCTGTGATTGGCCGAACCTGCGGACGTGGCAGGTAAACAAATTGTCCCAACCCCCCAGGGGGCTTACCCTGGCAGGCCGTGTGCCAAAGGTTGCCAATCCCTGCTCTAAATTATGCTGGCTGGAATGGACCCTAGAGATAGCTTGGCTGTCCAAGGGATTCCCAGAGTTCATCACACTCCGGCTGAGTCTCCTTCTCTCTCCAATCATATTCCCAGTGCACCCAGGGATGCCCCCCAACTCCAGGGGGGAAGAGGATGGGTAGTGCCGAGCTGGCTATTCCAGCTCTATGTCATCCAGGATTTCCCTACAACCAGGGAATTCCCAGTTGCCCTACTAGGCATGGACTTTGCACTGTCACAGTGACAAAAACAGGAAGGAGTCAGGGACTTAAACGAATGAGATATTCTTAGCAGACATTTGTGCAAGATATCAGCATCTTGAGCACCTTTTAGAAACGGCTCAGCCCAATTTCATTATCACTTCTTCTTTCATCAATTTTTGCTCAAACTTTGGCTGCTTAACTTTCTACAGACCCACTGCTCAGGAATTCACTTAAATTACGTAATGAATCTCAACTCAAAGTTCCATTCATTTTTTTGCTCTTTAACCCCTTTACTGCTGCTAGAAAATCTGTGTTTTAACAGCAACAGAAGCTTCCTACAGAGAGTCCATTAAAAAAGATGGAGTAGCGTTTTAGGCTGTACCTGCTGTGTTATTCAAAAATGAAGCAGATAGGTACAGCAATCACTTGGAATAAATGCTGGAATGCAGTTATAACCACTAGATGACTTCACCATAAAGGGCTAAATTTTGCAAGCCCTTTACACACAGATCTCTCATTGGGCTCTGGGACAGAAGTCCACTATAACCTAAATTCACTATAAGCAGGTTCCACTAGATGCCTACATAACTCAAAGAGCTGTGTACACACCACACTTGTTTCCTTCACTATTTATATGCACAAGGTATGAAAAACAGCTCGCCACCTGTCTCACTTCTGTCATAACGTAATCAGGCCCTGACATTAACACTGTCCTGATACAAACGGCAGAATAAAAAAAAGTTCAGTCTTATACAACCAAGATCTTAGGCAATTGAGTTGGAATAATTTTCACTGAAAATACATATTTGTAACTAGGAAGATGAAAATATGCAGATTCAGCTATGTGTTATTTAAAAAAAAATAGAAAAATTTACACTCACACTTCACTCTCCAGAGTATTATAGTCAACTCTGGGATGAACTATGGCAGCCAGATGGAAGGCTGAACGTTTTAGCCAAGGGTGCTGGGCAAACTTACAAAAAGTGCATGGATCTTTAATGTCCATACAGAGAAGACAGGGCTTCAGTTTTAATGTCTCATGCAAAATATACACAAAAGTGCCTGGGATCAATTTATCTCCTTCAGAAGAAGATTGAAGGGCTAAGATGCAAGAAAAAGAAAAGTCAAGAGAAAATGTGATTTCCAAATATTGCAGAAATGGAACAGAGATGCATAGCAGTGAATAAAAGCACTAAATAAGTTGGATGACCTGAAACAGAAACAGCCTGAGGTGAATGTGAGTGACATTTTTAGACCTCTGCTGTCATATATATAAGAAGTTTTGCTTTGAGTGGATCCAATGCACAGTCAAAAGTGCTTAGACAGTCCTCTAAAACTACTAGCTGGACAAATATTGACCCTCTTCTGTAGATAAAACTCAAAGCAACTGCAGTGAAAAGAAAAGAGTGGCAAATCTTGGCCCAGGCAGAATGAAGAATAGAACTGGAGACAACCATTGTACAACCTCAATGACAGCAGAGGGCAGCGGTAAAAATATTACCGAGGTCATGTAAAAATAGACCAAAGAATGTGTCATGCCACTTGCAGCTTGACACTAACAAACATCTACATGTGGTATAAATCTGCTGCTTAACTTGTACTATTTCTTGAGCTAAAAGTGAGTGGGGAAAGCTGGAGATAAAATTCTGAGCTGAGCACAAATGGTCTGAATTCAGGGAAACCTGTCACGTTTAAGGAGTTTTATAACCTAAAATCTAAAAAGAAAGCAAAAAAAAAAGAGTTTTTTAATAAATGCACCCGACAGGTAGCAAACAGCAGCAATGGGAGTAGATAAGGAATGATGCTGGTTTATGTGAAATGAGTTTGGTAGCTTTAATTGAGTTCCTAGCCAACCAGTGTCCACACAGTAAAAGTCCCAGTCTCAGTTGTTTACATTCTTCGCCCTCTCTAAAGAGAGGCTCACATAAGCCATGGAGACTGAGCTATTCTCTCACCCTTTTTTCGATCCTCTGGCTGGAGCAGTGGGGAAGGAGTGGGGGGAGAGGAAGCTTGTTCTGCCTTTCCTGTACTTGCTCTGTGTATTAACAGTGGAATTTGGTCTCTAGGGATGTCAATCAGGCATCAGTCCTTGCACACTTAATATTAGTAATATCACTGGGAACTGCAGTGAGCAAAGAGTGCAGTTCAGGTTAAAAATCCACTATTAGTATGTCATCTGCTAGGATTGTTCCCTTTGGACTACTAGGAGCTTCTACCACTTCCCCAGTCTATTCCATGGCCTAATTGATCTCACTTTCAGGAAGTTTCCTTCAAATCATCAGCTCAGCACAAATCTGAGGTGGACACTCTGTTTTAAAAGCTACTCTTTTGAACAAACGTTTTACCAAAACAAAAGGGCAAAACATGTCATTTTAATTCAAATTAGAGCATTTCAGGTCTCTCATTAGGGCATAGAATTGAAACAAATCAAAGTGAAAGGGAGTCAATTAAAGTTTAATATATTTGAGGTAATTAAATAAAAGAACAATTTAAGCATAAAGGCAGATGTCACATAATCATTAACCACTGGAATACGGCCACTAGGCATGCAAGGGCTCCATCTGCCTTGCAATTCTGGGTACTGTTTGGGAAGCAACAGCTGATTTAGCAAAGGCTTAGGATTCAATGTAAACAGTATTGAAACCATTAGCTGTAACTTTGTTATGCTCAGCTAAGCAGGATCTGCTGCACTAACATGATTTGCTAATGAGATAAGCTGGACATTGGGAAACAACACATAAGATGACCTATTCTCTTCAGTTACATGAATCCTTTTCTGCACCAGCAAAAACACAAATACTTTAGGGAAGTTCTCCTCTTGTAGCCCATAACACTATTTTGCTAGCTTGCTATGTTGCATAATGTGTTTTCTTCATTGGTTTGATTGATTATATTGTTATTTTCTTGGGTTTTGCTTATGCTGAATTCCAGTATATGTTACTCATAATAGTTGGCTGTAACGCAAGGAACCTACAGGCCGGTATCCTGTTTGATTACCTAGAGCAGTGTTTCCCAAACTTGGGACGCCGCTTGTGTAGGGAAAGCCCCTGATGGGCCGGGCCGGTTTACCTGCCGTGTCCGCAGGTCCAGCTGGTCGTGGCTCCCACTGGCCGCAGTTTGGTGCTCCACGCCAATGGGAGCTGCTGGAAGCGGTGCGGGCCGAGGGACGTATTGGCCAATGGTTTTGGGGATGAGATAATCGATATTAATAGGTATGAGTATATGTTAGCCTATAGAGTAAGTGTACCCAAAGATTTATCTGGGTGAGGAAATAAGATTTCAGCATGGTAGGTTGCTCTGATTAAAGCAGTGCCAGAACCCTATCAGAGGGCAAACAACTATGCAGGGAGGTAGCTCTTTCCTATCTTCTATCAAGCTATCAGCTCAGCTTTGCAATGTAGTTCAGCTACTCAGCACTCAAACCTGATCCCTAGCAATTTGGGGAGCCTGGACCATTGAATTCATCGGGCCTGCCAGAAACAAGGCTACTCCTCTGTCTCCAACTACCAGGTCTTCAGGGAAAGATGGAGTATGCTAGTTTAAGTAGTCTTTTAGAACAGAGATGTTACCACCAGGGGCCATAGAATTGTATTACGTCTTTGTGACTCTGTGTTTTATATCTTTGCTTATTCTTTCATTCATTTTAATAAAGATCTTAACATTTTGGTATTGTCCTCGGTGTAAGGGTCCTCTGTGTAAGTGTCCTTGCCTGCCTGCCTCAGCAGAGTGGGCTGGAGTAAATGACCTCTTGAGGTCCCTTCCAGACCTACATTTCTATGATTCTGTGAAAGGTGTGAACATCAAAAAAGGAAAGGCCTTATTTAGGATGTTGCAAAGGATAGGAATAAGTAGAAACAATAAAGATGAAATTTTAAGCAAAGCTAAATCTGGATGGCATATTTGGTAAAAATGTCTTAATTTTGATACTGAGCAGACTATGGAACAGTATCTCTCCCAGTGGAGTAATTTAAACTGAGACTGGATGAAGCAGTAGCAAATACTGGATGTTGTAGGAACAATCAAAGCCCAGGCCAGAGGATGAACTAGCTCTTTTCCATTTCTTTTAACACAAATTTGGAAAGATTGAAAGTACAAAATATAATGAGGAAAACAGAAAGTAAAGCTACAGAGCCAGAAGACTACCCAGAAGTCACCTACTACAAGACAGGCCCAACAAAGAAAATAACAGAACGCCACTAGCCATCACCTTCAGCCCCCAACTAAAATCTCTCCAGCGCATCATCAAAGATCTACAACCTATCCTGAAAATGATCCCTCACTCTCACAGATCTTGGGAGACAGACCTGTCCTCGCTTACAGACAGCCCCCCAACCTGAAGCAAATACTCACCAGCAACCACACACCACTGAACAAAAACACTAACCAAGGAACCTATCCTTGCAACAAAGCCTGATGCCAACTCTGTCCACATATCTAGTCAAATGACATTATCCTAGGACCTAATCACATCAGCCACGCCATCAGAGGCTCGTTCACCTGCACATCTACCAACGTGATATATGACATCATGTGCCAGCAATGCCCCTCTGCCATCTACATTGGCCAAACCAGACAGTCGCTACGCAAAAGAATAAATGGACACAAAACTGACATCAGGAATCATAACATTAAAAAACCAGTAGGAGAACACTTCAACCTCTCTGGCCACTCAGTAACAGACCTAAAGGTGGCAATTTTGCAACAGAAAAGCTTCAAAAACAGACTCCAATGAGAAACTGCTGAACTTGAATTAATATGCAAATTAGACACTATCAATTTAGACTGGAATAGAGACTGGGAATGGCTGAGCCATTACACACATTGAATCTATTTCCCCATGTTAAGTATTCTCACACCTCTTGTCAAACTGTCTGTGATGGGCTATCTTGATTATCACTACAAAAGTTTTTTTCTCTTAATTAATTAGCCTCTTAGAGTTGGTAGGACAACTCCCACCTTTTCATGTTCTCTGAATGTGTATATATATATATATCTCCTCACTATATGTTCCATTCTATGCATCCGATTAAGTGGGCTGTAGCCCACGAAAGCTTATGCTCAAATAAATGTGTTAGTCTCTAAGATGCCACAAGTACTCCTGTTCCTTTTGCTAAATAGATATGTTTTCCTGCATTGGGTCCCCAGAATCTATGGCAGGGGTCAGCAAATTTTTTCATAGTGTACACGACATCTTAATCAGTGTTGCCAACACTTGTGCTTTTATTTTGATTCTTGTGATATTCTGAGGATCTTTTTAAAGCTTGTGGAATCAGGTGATTACTTGAGATATCAGTTTTTATTAAAAGAAAATTGTAACGGTTGTGGAGGAAAAAGTTGAAATCATGAACCTTATAGTCTCAAAAACTAGAAGGCAAATAAAGAGCCCCAGATTTACTGGATGAAATCCTGGCTCCATAGAAATCAAAGGGAGCTTTACCATGAACGGCAATGAGACCAGGATTTCACCCATTATTTTAAAAATCTCATGATTTTAGGAGCCTGACCCATGATTTTGCAATGTTTGTGGTTGGCAATATTACTTAACTGAAAGATTATCTCATGTACGTCCCACTTGCTGTTAGTGATCCAAAGGATCACCTCCTCCTCCCATTTGCAATCATATAACACCCCTGTGGCAACTACAGCAATTGCTCATTTGGAAAATATTATGAAAGTATTTAATGTATTTTTAGATTCATATAATCAGATTTAGCAGTTGGAAAAGAGAACTATTTACCCAGTAGCCCTCCACAGACCACCATCAAGTACTTCCCCTCCTGGGAAGAGGCTCCACCCAATCCTGGTGGGACCATCCTTATGTACTTCTCATAAGGGAAGTGCCTTATGTACTTCTCAAAAGAGAACTGTGTCCAAGAAAACCTACTTTTTGGTGTGAGCACAAGGTTTAACATGTGAATTAGCTTAGAATATATTATTTTTAATTGCCACTAAAAGAGAAACCAATTCATTTTTCTGAGACATGTCACTAAAACTAATGTTGTTGACTCCACTACTGACAAGACAGGTCTTTGACTATGGAGTGAACGTTTTTGAATTTCAAAGTCAAATTTACAAAGTGCAATTAGTGAATATGTTTCAACATGAGCAGTATCCACAATATTGGATGGAAAAGGCTTATCCATCAAAACTAGTGATTGCGGAGCCTGAAGAGATTCAAATTGTGCAGGTTCAGCTCCAAACCCAGATGAATTATCTGAATCCCCGGAATCTGCAAAACTGAGAGCTAAAAATCTTGCGACAATAACAACAAAACCTTAAAACTATTACCACTACTTCATGTTTATATCTGGCCCTATCTAAGCAAGACAGCATATGATGACTACAGAAGGCTTTACTATTAGATTACAGAAGCCACTACCTGCATCTTTCCAAGCTTGTGCAATTAGCCTGGAAACACAGCACCATACATCATCAGTCAGGCATTTGACTGGGGCCATATTTAGCTCTGGTATAAGAACGTGCAATTCTAGTCAATGGAATTATGCCAATTAACTCCAGGGACAGAATTTAGCCCCAAGTCAAAAAATAGACTAGTTGGTGGAGCTCTACTTTCCAGGCCAGTGGTGACTGGAGAACACACAGGTCTTCTCCTGCAAAGTTGCTGCACTTCAGTGCAAGTGTAATCGGTATGTGTGGCCACAAATAAGGTTACGCACTAGGAGGTGTAATGCTCTGCTCCAAGCAGAAGTAAGTCTCCAGCCCCCTCTCAAGAGGCAGGGTGTAGGTAGCGAGATGATGATTTCTTAGCAATAAACTCCCCTCGTAGCCAGCCTCTTGCTATTGGATAGGAGTAACTTAGCAGCTACACAGCAGCACTTTCCTTAATGCAGGATCAGGTTCCCAGCACTCCCTGTCCTGCTCATCATTTTTAACCTTGTGATTATAAAAGCAACATGTCACTTCTGTGGTATGCAGGCTCAAGCCTTGAAAGATCAGCTGTCAAGCACAGATATATGAGCACTGCTCAGAGAGTCTGGTGACATAAACTGAAGAGACCATGATAGTATCAAGCAAGAAAAAAATTCCTAATCTCATCTTTCAGCAGTGTCGCTACTGTAACCAAAACAGCAGATGGAATAGGATTCAGGGTGAAAGATCATGGAGGCTGCAGGGCCCTCCAGCCAATGAATTCACACTGCTGAGTCACTGCTTTGGCAGGGCTTCCAGTGAAGAAGTAACTTCATCATAAACCTATGACCGATTGCTTAGGGAAGATCATGAAAGCCCATCCAGGCTGAATGGGACACCGTAACACCATTTAAAAAGGGGTAGGTAGCGGTGGGCCAGTGATACAGCTGTAGGATGTGGGAGAATTTCAAATCCCAGGTTGGTCCTGTTTTGGCAAGAAATGGGTGAACAGCTCACATAATTCCATAGCGACCCTTGTGCTAATTAAGAGGCAGTATAGATGGTCTCTGAAGGGAGTCATATACATTCATCTTTTCCTTCAAACAGTGTAGAGACAATCCCAAATTTACTATAAGGCTCTATAGTCTGATGCTGTGTAATTACCTTGATCAGTTGGGAAAAGAGCGAATGTCTATTATACATTTTCCCTCCTGAGCATGAGGGAAAAGGAAGATAGGAAGAAGATGAAAGGGAGAATGAAAAATTGAGGGGATGCTCCCCAAAAATAACTTTACTGAGGATTCACAAAATTGTTCAACTGGCCCTTAAGAAAATATCTGTTTTGCTGTCCCTCCCAACTTCCCTGGTTAGTCATAAGCACAATCCATTTTCCTAAGGATGATTGAGATATTCCTTCAATTAATGTACTTAATTCATCATTACCCTTTTTAAATGTCACATTCATTAGGTAACTACTCTCCAGTAAAATGAATAAGAAAGCCAACAAACTTCCTAGAAGGAAAAATGAACTTGAGAGTGTAAATGAATTATCCACTTATTCTTTTTTGTTGTCTTAGTTTCTCACTTCTGTTCCATTCAAACACGTAATGCTGCTGTTGAGTTGCGCTTTTAACATCAGTGTAAATCTTTAGCTTTGTGTACATTTATTTATACAGTATGTTAATCACAAAGAAGTCAAAATTCATGGCACCAATAAAAATCTCTTTCATGCTTCTCTCAAAGTAGCCTGATATCCACAAAGCTCAGAATACAGTGAATGATGGATAAAAAGACCAACCAATTAGAAACAGAGACAATGCTCTAGGCTTGGCAGTCATGAGAGGATAACCAATCCATGGAAGTTTAAGGGAGTTTTGCTAAGGGTATGTCCCTTCCAAAGACTTCTCTTATAGAAACAGGGCAGCTTTTAGAAGGTTCTTAACCCAGCAATGTTAAATATTCTGAATATGAATGAAATGCTACTGTAAGAGTTCTGAGTACATCACATGTATCTACAAACGTATCAGAAAAAAACAAGGCCTTATCTAAACAAGGAGTTAAGGCTGGGATGTGTGTTAAGGCTTAACAGGGGCTAAGAAACACATTTTAAGTCTAATCTAGACAAGGCAAACTACCTTTAACACAGGCTAAAGTGGCTGAGTTAAAGCCTAGGGGTCCTTCCAGACTAACTCCACGAGTTTAACACGATTTAAAACACACTGGTCAACACATTTGCTAACATGTGGTAGCGCCAAACCAGACAAGGCTTCATATAGTCTCACACAGAGCCCAGTGATGGACATTTCCCTAAATGCCTTATCAGTGGGGGGGGGGGGGGGGATGTTGTTTTGACCCCTGGAAATCAAGGAGACAAGGTGTAACCAGGGAACGTGTTGAGGCACAGACGGTACGTAGGGCAGAACGTTGCACTGACAGGCTGATCCCCCGCACACGCCAGGATACGCGGGGAGCGTCAACCCCGCCCGCCCAGGCCCCCGAAGCCACGCCCCCCAGGGCTGGCATAGGAGGAGTCAGAGCTCGGAAGCGGCCAAGCTCTCGCGAGATCCGGCCGGAGGGAGCGCTCGCGGGGTTCCTGTCCCCTGGCGACGGCGCTGAGAGCCGAGGCCGCAGGCCCGCCCCGCCCCGCCCGTAGGGAGCGCAGGTAAGTGACCCCCCCTCCCCCCCGCGACACATCCAGCGCCTCGCCCGCTGCTGGCGGGGATCCTTCCCCTGCGGCTGCAGCAGCTCCCGGCACGGGCCCATCTGCTCACCGGCTCCCTCGCTACTGGACCGCGGTGATGGGCGCGGCGTAACGGACAACATCCCCCCCGCCATACAGCACCGCCCCCATAGACCCTGCTCCCCCACCCCCCCGCCATACAGCACCGCCCCCTATAGACCCTGCCCCCCCCGGCCATACAGCACCGCCCCCATAGACCCGGCTCCCCCACCCCCCCGCCTTACTGCACCGCCCCGTATTGACCCTGGACCCCCCGGCCATACAGGAGCGCCCCCCTTGTGACTGCTCCACCACCCCCCCGCCATACAGCACCGCCCCCATAGACCCTGTTCTCCCCCCCGCCATACAGCACCGCCCCCATAGACCCTGTTCGCCCCCCCGCCATACAGCACCGCCCCCATAGACCCTGTTCCCCCCCCCCCCGCCATACAGCACCGCCCCCATAGACCCTGTTCTCCCCCCCGCCATACAGCACCGCCCCCATAGACCCTGTTTACCCCCCCGGCCATACAGCACCGCCCCCTATAGACCCTGCCCCCCACCCCCCGCCATACAGCACCGCCCCCATAGATCCTGTTTACCCCCCCGGCCATACAGCACTTCCCCCCATAGACCCGCCCCCCCCCACCCCCGGCCATACAGCACCTCCCCCTATAGACCCTATTCCCACCCCCTGCAGCCACACAGCATCTCCCCCCATAGACCGTTCCCCGTTGCCATACAGCACCTCCCCCCATAGACCCTGTTCATTTCCCCCCCCCCCCCCAGCCATACAGCACCTCCCCCATATAGCCTGTTTCCCCCACCCCCCCCGGCCATACAGCACTTCCCAACCCCCTTATACAGCCGTTCATTTCCTACCCAGTCATACAGCATGTCCCATCTCCTCACCCATCACCTCCTCATGCACCCATTCATCTCTCCACACAGGCACCTCCCAACCCCCCCTATGCACCCATTCATCCCCTCACCCAGCTATACTCACCTCCCAGACCCCCATCATACACTCCTTCATCTTCCCCAGACGGCATTTCTCAATCCCCCATCACACACCGATTCATCCCCCTACCCAGCCATATAGCACGTCCCATTCCCCCACCCAGCCATTCAACATTTCTCCTTCCCTCCACCATAGATCTATTCATCCCTCCACCCAGTAGTACACCTCCCAATCCCCCCACTCCATCTATTCATCTTCCTAACCTCCTAATGATACAGCCTTTTCCTGGTTGGTTCCTCTCATAGTACGTCCATGCACCAGTCCCCCCACCCTATGAAACAGCAGCCCCCAGTTCCCCATTATCCCATTCATTCTCCCCTTTCTCCAGTGATGTAGAAGCAACTGGTTTTCCAGAACTCCACTCGTAACCTCCATGTAGGACTGGAACAGCCACCCCTTTCTCTGTGGCCTATGCTCTCATGCCATCAGTTACTGAACTCAGTCTCAGTGCTTTGAAAGGGGGGTATTTAGTGATGAACCGTCTGGCTGTTGGGTGTGGGAAAGTGTATGTAGTTGACCTTGGAAGTGGGAACCCAAACACAGTGGGTCAAACTCGTCTCTGGCATAAGTACACAAAACTCCCATTGAACTCACCAGTCATTGTGCCTGCTTATGCCAGGGTTACATTTGGTCCACTGGGGATGTTGAGTCTGAGTTGTGTAGTTTTTCCATAATTTCAGCTTTCAGTAAAGAACATCTGGATGGCATGTTGCAAAAGATTTTAGACTGTTTTTGGATGCTTTCGTGTCTTTGGTGCTTGTAAGAAATCCACATTACAAGCCAATTCATGCTTTCAGAAATGTACATAATACAGTAGAAAAGTGGAATCTACAGTCTGAGATATTTAAGACGTGCATTAACCTTTTTGTTCTGCATCAGTCATGGCTACTTTTGATAGTGAGCATTCTATGGTCATGTCTTGTAACAGGGAACATGATATAATAATACTCATAAATATTCTCTCAGTACATCACGTGAGTGTTTTTTATGCTCTTTTTTTTTAAGAGAAAAAAATGTATGTTGATGTGACATGCTTGGTTTAGAATCCTGGAGAATGAAGCCATCTGTCCACTGAACTGGGAAAGCCTGGGCACTAGAAATGTGAGCTTCCCTTATATGTTGCCTTACTGACTCTCTCTAGAGGTGAGGGCAATTGTCTCTGTTTTCATTTGTCTAAGGCCCTGTCTACCCTGGCAAGTTTCTGCACAGTAAAGCAGCTTTCTGCACTATAACTCCGAGGTGTACACACTGCCAAACCACCTAGTGCACAGAAACTGCGCAGTTGCAGCGCTTTAAAAAAAACACCCCAACGAGAGGCGTACAGCTTTCTGCACCGAGGCTGCGGTGCCAGTGTAGACACTGGTCGATTACAAGCGCTGCAGTTGGCCTCCAGGAGGTGTCCCACAATGACTGTTCTTGCCTCTGGTCATCGGTTTGAACTCTACTGCCCTGCCCTCAGGTGACCAACCATCATCCCCACTCCATAAATTCCTTTGGAATTTTGAAAGTCCCCTTCCTGTTTGCTCGGTGATGTGTGTAGTGGTCTCAGCACATCTTTCCAGGTGGCCATGCCTGCTCCATGTAACAGCCTGATCCCCTGCTTGGAGCAATGCCGAGCTGCTGGACCTCATCAGCATTTGGGAAAAGGAGGTTGTCTAGTCCCAGCTGCGCTCCAGCTGTAGGAATTATGATACCTACAGACAGATTTCACGATGTATGACAGAAAGGGGCCATGACCGGGACACAGTGCAGTTCAGGATCAAAGAGAAGGACCTGCAGAATGCACACAAGGTATAGGATGCAAACCACTGCTCCGGTGCTGCGCCGGTTCTGCAAAGAGCTGGACGCAATACTCAGCAGCAACTCCACCTCCACTGTGAAGACTACTGTGGATACTTCAGTGGCTCGCATGCCAGTCGAAAGTGAACGGAGCCAAGAGGAGGAAATCTTGGATGAGGAGGGGGACCCAGAGGTAGAGGATGACTCTGAGGTCAGAGATGCATGCGGCCAGGACTTCTTTTCTACCCCAGAGGAGGCTAGCCAGTCTCAGCTATCTGATGTTGGTGAAGTGCAAGCAGGAGAGGAGGCCCCTGGTAAGTGGATTTGATTTTGGGAATCGCTGAAGCGAGTTGTTGGGGGCAGGAGGGTTGTAGAATGCAGGCTTGTCTCCCACCGCATGCCTAATATCAGCAGCAAAATAGGCTGTTGATTGACTCCCTCACTTCATGGGAATCTCCTTCTGAGATCTCCAGGAACTCAGGTGGAGATACTGGGCAATCCGCTGCCGCGGGTTCTTTGACAGAGCTGCTTTTTTTCTTGCCCCATTAATGGTAACTTTCCTGCACTACTGTGCCGTCCTGGGATTGGGGTGGGGATGGGGATGGACCATTGCTGCACACAGATGAGCTGCATAGGGGCCAAGGAGGAAGCCGCAGTCTTGGAGAAGACCCTCCCTTGATTCCCTGCTCACCCTCAGCAGCGAGATATCTTCCATAATGATCACATTCTGTGGAAAATGTGGGGACAGGAATGATTATCAGGCTCCCCCATACTGCTGGCTCTCCCCAAGAGCCACGCGCCCAGTGTATAGCAGGGTCCGGGAAGAGTGATTTACCCTGCCCCTGCGGCTGCTCACCATTTTGGGGATCTTGTGGCTCATGTGTGCTTTCCTGGGGTCAGCCAGTTAGTGGCAGGTGTGTGAGTACTGGCTGTGTCTTAAATCACTGAATCGGTGTTCTTTGTGTTGCAAACAATAGTGCTTCTGTAAAATGTTGCGTTTAAACTTCACAGAGATGACCTTGGGAGCCCAGCCTCCCTCTTTGTTATTGGCAGCTGAATGGCTGTGCAGAATTAGAAGGCGGCCGAGAAGAGCTAAGGAGGACTTTCTGCCTGATGTTATGATGCACTCCGTCACTGAGAAACAGGAATTGAAGGAGTGGCAGGACAGCGAGAAGAGGGACCGAAAGGAGAACACGGCACGCCAGAATGAAGCCACGGAGCGGCTCTTAAAGGTTATGGAGCACCAAGCAGACACACTCCAGGCGATACTAGCTCTGCAAACCAAGCAGCTTCGCACCCGCCCTCCCCCACAGCCGCTGTCGCAAAACTCTTTCCCATGCTCCCCCCAGACACTGCCAACACACTCTTATCAACCTCCTGGCTCCAGTCTATACCCGCGGCATTCTACTCGTCCCCCATCGCAATCCAGCACTGCAAACTCCCACTACCCACTGCACTCGCACCCATCCCTCTGCAATTTGGCCCTGCTGAAGTACAGTACCCACTGCACTGTACTCCAAAGGAGGTTGGATATGATCCCTGGACATACACAAATCTTTAGCCATCCCGGGACCCCGCCTCCTCCTGGGACCTTCCCTTCCTCCATTCCCCTCACGGCTGATGGCTTTTTTTGGTTTGACACTCTCCTCCAGTTGTTGTTTTTAAATAAAAGAATTGTGTTGGTTTGTAAGCCATCTTTATTCTATTAATTGAAAGCACAAAGAGCCCTGCAAAGCAACATACAACTATGTTAAACCCCCATATTGCATTGTCTGCACCAATCACCTCCTAGCAATACAAGCACTGCACTCCTAAGCATAGCAACAAATATTAGTGGCTTTCAGCTTAAAATTGCTGCCTCACGGCATTGCTGATGCTTATAGCCCCATGCTGTGCCTTTCTAATAGCCCTGGTCTCTGGCTGTTCAAATTCAGCCTCCAGGTGCTGAGTCCAGCCCTGAGTGAAATTTTCACCCTTCCCTTCACAAATATGGAGCATACAGCCCATGACTATAAGCATAGGAATATTGTCATCGGCCAGGTTCAGCTTCGCATAGTGGCAGTGCTAGCGGGCTTTTAAATGACCAAAAGCACACTCAACAGACATTCGGCATTTGCTCAGCCTGTTACTGATCTGCTCCTTGCTGCTGTCAAGTTGCCCTGTGTATGGCTTCATAAGCCACGGCATTAAGGGGTAGGCAGGGTCTCCCAGCATCACAATGGGCATTTCGACTTCCCCTACGGTGATCTTCTGGTCCAGTAAGAAAGTCCCTGCTTTCAGCTTCCTGAACAAGCCAGCATTCTGAGAGGTGCATGTGTCATGCACCTTTCCAGACCAGCATGCGTTAATGTCTGTGAAATGCTCACGGTGATCCACAAGCACCTGGTGAACCGTTGAGAAGTACCCCTTGCGATTAATGTACTGAGTGGCTAGGTGGTCTGGTGCCAGAATTGGAATATGCATGCCATCTATTGCCCCTCCGCAGTTAGGGAAGCCCATTTGTGCAAAGCCATCTACAATGTTATGCACTGTGCTCAGCACCCCCATGAATACCACAAGCAATCTCGTGTCATAGCTACTACGTGTGGTGAGATCAAAATCGCACTCCTCTTGCCTTTGTAGTTTAAGGAATAACTTCACTGCCACTCATGATGTGTTGGTCAGAGTGAGCAACATACTGGTCAACAGTTCGGGATCCATTCTTGCAGCCCAAAGAGGCAGGGTGCATAATACACAAACCATTGAAAGTTGGCACCAAATTTGGACGGAAGCACAGGGATTGTTGGCATGCAAAGCAGTGCATCACAGGGCTTTGGGACAAGACCCAGGATGCCCCGTGACTCCCTCCGCCTTCCCACAACTCTTAGTAGCAGAGGGATAGCTGGCCAGAGTGCACTGCTCCGAATACTGCTGCAAGTGCCGCAAGTGTGAGCACACTATTGCGCAGGCACTTGACAGTGTGAACGCACAACAGTGGTTTCCCCTCAATGCTCTGAGTGGTGCTGTAACTCCCGGGGCTGTAACTCTGCCAGTGTAAACATGCCCTAAGACTGTCCACAAAGAACTGTCAATCATAGTAAGGCTGTTTCTGATGTGGATGCTGGCTCACTTGGAATTGTACTGATGCTGTCTTACTTACAGGTAACTGAACAGCCATAAAATAGTTATGACCAATGTTCCCTCTAAATTTTTCCATCCATGTGCAGAATAAATTGTATGTGCACCGAGGTATGTGCACCACCAGTAGAAACAAAAAACTTAACTTTTGTAAAAATATTTATTATAATCTACCATAGGGATAATTACTCCAGCCAGGACAGGTTAGGCATTTTAGAATTCACTACTCAAAGAATTAAATGTAAGTGTATGAGAAATAAAAATTATGAAATGCATAGACCAGTCAAAACACTAAAATAACACACTTTGAAAGGATAAAATTACAGAGAATATATGTGCATTGCAGGAAATACCAAGAAGAAACACCACCAACAATAATAATAATACAAGTATATGTTGGGAGGTGAATGTGAAAGACACTGTGTGTTAGCGAGATACATAGACTGTGTGGGTGTGAGTGAGAGAGACAGAGACTGTGAGCTGGCTGTTGGGGAAACCTCAGAAACAGTGCACTGTCTCTTTAAGAAAGGCACTCAGTTACACTGCTGCAGCTCCAGTCCTGAGTCAGCCTGTGTCCCTGATCTCCTGCTCTGGGGCGGGGAAAGGGGGACATCCTGACCTCAGTGCCCCCCACCCCTCCACCAGGGCCGGCTCCAGACCCCAGCGCGCCAAGTGCACTCTGGCGGTCGCCGGTCCCGCGGCTCCGGGGGACCTCCCGCTGGCATGACTGCGGAGGGTCCGCTGGTCCCGTGGCTCCGGTGGAGCATCCGCAGGCATTCCTGTGGGAGGTCCACCAGAGCCATGGGACCAGCGGACCCTCCGCAGGCACGTCTGCAAGAGGTCCCCCGGAGCCGCGGGACCGGCGACCGCCAGAGTGCGCCCCGCGGCGCGCCGCTCTGCTTGGGGCGGTGGAATTCCTAGAGCCGCCCCTGCCTCCACACACTGCCAGCAAGAGGGTCCCAGGAGCAGCTACATGACGGAGCAACATGGTGGGTGGGGCACCTGAACTCATGCTGCTGGCTGTGCATGATCTGCTTATCAGCTGGGTGGCATTTGAATGTTTCCTGGTCAGCCCCACAAGCAAGCAACTTACAGGGAACACAGGTTATGACTCTTTCAGAACTGACCTGAGGGTAACTCAGTCTGCTGAGTTAGAGGTGAAGGGCACTGAAGTGTATGAGGGATGTTATGTCTGAGCTGTGGTTAGCATTTCTGAATGGCCTATAAAGAAGATAGTTATGTAACTCTACAGAAGAATATGGACTGTTTGTGAAGGCTTGTTCTGGAGCTCAAGAGCATTACTCAAACTGATAAGGTAGTTTGATCTATACAAGGAGTCTTAGTCTTATCTGAGAGACAAGGTTGTATTTACAACAATTACTGTTCAATAGATAAAGTTCACATTGATTTCTGGGTAGCTGGTCATCTTCCAGGACTACTTGTGGTTAAAAATGCCTTCATCAAGAAAAAGTTAAGAGAGCAAACAGAAAATATTGTTGGTAGATAGGAGCTGTTAGCTCCCTGGTCTGTTCTTTCATTATGAATGTAAACTTGTCTGCCTAAGTCCCTGGCACATTGGCAGAATAGACCATTGAATAGACTTCCTGTGCTAGGCTCCTAATCAATACTCTTGATACCTGTTTTTTTTTTTTGTTAAATTCTTATTTATAGCAGTGCTAGTCAAGATAGTATCCCACTGTAGGCGGAAGCATAAAGAGAATTATGTTAGTTAACACTATACAGCAGAAGTAAAATGAAGTCTGTGGGAGTTCAGGCTTAGATTGATTTTTAGTTTTGTTACCTTAGCACGTTTCATTTTCTATTTTTTTTTTCTTTTTCAAATCTGAAGTGTATTTTTTTTTTTAACCTTTCCTCATAGGTCAAGTTTTTTATACCTTTTATCATTTTTGTTGCTGTCTTCTGGACTCTCCGATTTCTTTACATCTTTCCTAAAATGTGGCACCCAGAATTGGACACAGCACTCCAGCTGAGACCTCACCAGTGCTGAGTAGAGAGGGACAGTTCTCTCCTGTGCCTTATGTACAACACTCCTAAAACATGTCAGAATGTTAGCCTTTTTTGCAAGTGCATCATGTTGTTGACTCGTATTCAATTTGTGTCTACTATAACCTTCAGACCCTTTTCAGCAGTACTAACACCTACCCAGTTACTTCCCATTTTGTAGTTGCATTTGATTTTCCCTTCCTAACTGAAGAACTTTGCTTTCCTACTCCCATACACCCATTCATCCCCCCCCACCCAGATGTGCAGCACCTCCCCCATAGACCCATTCATCTCCCTCCCCCCACCCCCCAGACATGCAGCACCTCCTGCCGCCCATAGACCCATTCATCCTCCCACCTGACCAAGCAGCACCTCCCCCGCCCCCCCGACCCATTCATCCCCTCCCGGCCATATAGCACCTCCCATCCCTCATACACCCCTTCATCCCCATCCGCAAATTTTGTAAGCATGCTCTCTACTCCAGTGCTTCTCAAACTAGGGCCTCCGCTTGTTTAGGGAAAGCCCCTGGTGGGCCAGGCTGGTTTGTTTACCTGCCACGTCCGCAGGTTCGGCCGATCACAGCTCCCAGTGGCCGTGATTTGCCACTCCAGGCCAATGGGAGCTGCGGGAAGCAGCACGGGCTGAGGGACGTACTGGCCGCCGCTTCCCGCAGCCCCCATTGGCCTGGAGCGGCGAACCGCGGCCAGTGGGAGCTGCGATCAGCCGAACCTGTGGACACAGCAGGTAAACAAACTGGCCTGGCCCACCAGGGGCTTTCCCTGAACAAGCGGCGGCCCTAGTTTGAGAACCACTGCTCTACTCCATTATCCCAAGTCATTAATGAAAATATTGACTAGTACCACATTCAAAACTGACCCTTGCGGAATCCCACTAGCTATGTCCTCCCAACTGGATAGAAACCATTGATAACTACTCTTTGAGTACAGTATTTAAATCAGTTTTTCATCTACTTCATAATTATTTCATCTAAACCACATTTCCTTATTTTGCTTATGAGAATGTCATGTGGGACTGTGGGTATGTCTACACAGCAAAGAAAATCCTGTGGCTAGCCCATGCCGGCCAACTCGGGCTCGTGGGGCCTGGGCTGCAGGGCTGTTTCATTTCAGTGTAGACTTGGGCTCGGGGTGGAGTCTGGACTCAGGGACCTTCCCACCCCATAGGCTCCTACAAAGCAATGAAACAGCCCCACAAGCCCCAGTCGGCTGGCACAGGCCAATGGCCGGTGTCTAGTTGCTGGGTAGACATACCCTGTGTCAAAAGTCTTACCAAAATGCAGTTTATATCACATCTACTTCTTCCCCACATTCACTAGGCATGAACCCTGTCAATGAAAATTCGGTTGGATTGACATGATTTGTTCTTGAGAAATCCATGCTGGCTATTCCCTTTAACTCTGTTATCCCCTCGGTACTTTCAAATTGATTGTTTAATAATTTGTTCCAATATCTTTCCAGGTCTCAAAGTTAGGCTTACAGGTCTATAATTCCCCAGGTGCTCTTTGTTCCCCTTTTTAAAATTAGGTACTATGTTTGTCCTTTTCCAGTCCTCTGGGACCTCACCCATCCTCCATGAGTTCTTGACAGTAAGTGCTAATGATTCTAAGATTGCTTCAGGTAGTTCCTTAAGAATTATAGGAAGAATTTCATCTTGCCAACTTGAATATATCTAACTTATCTAAATAGTCTTCAGCCTGTTCTTTCCCTATTTTGGCTTGTGTTCCTTACTCCATGTTGTTAACGTTAGTTGTATTGAGTATCTCATTGCTACAATGTTTTCCTTTTCTTGCTTTCTCTTTAGAAATGGATGTGCATTCAGAAGATGTAGAGCTCTAATGTGAAGCCTGCGACAAAGTCAACAATGGCATCAGAACTTTGTAAAACGATCTCTGAGGCAAAGCTGGAAAGGCACAAGAACTTGTTCTTAAATTACCGAAATCTGCATAATTTTCCTTTGGAATTATTGAAAGATGAGGGTCTGCAGTACCTGGAGAGACTCTATATGAAAAGAAACTCCTTGACCACCCTGGTATGATAAATTGTTATACTTCTTATTGTCTGTATGTTTATAGTAGTTTGATAAATTCTGATTTGAAAAGAGTGATGAAGTGCATTTTTGTAGCCTGCTGCTGGTCTTTCAGAAAAGCTGATCCTGAATGGTGCTAAACACCACTCAGGACCTGGCTCCATTGAGAAGATTTAAACACCACATTCTGTTATATATGTTGGAAATTCAGATATCCAATAGGTAAGATTTTTGGTGGGCTTCAGGTCTCTCAGCATATGCACAGTGTGCCCAGCCATTTGATAGCGTTTGATAGGTGTTTATCTAACCTGCTCTTAAAAATCTCCAGTGATGGAGATTCCACAACCTGCCTACGTAATTTATGACAATGTTTAACCACCTTGACGGGCAGTTTTTCCTAATGTCCATCCTAAGCCTCTCTTGCTGCAATTTAAGCCCATTGCTGCTTGTCCTATCCTCAGAAGTTAAGAAGAAGAATTTTCTCTCTTTTCCTTGTTAACCTTTTATGTACTTGAAAACTGTTACTAAAGCCCTGCAAAAACCCATGGATATCTGCTATATATCTGTGGATATCTGCATCTGCGGATGTGAATATCTTTGTGGATCGCGGCTTGGATGCGGATACAAATTTTATATCTGTGCAGGGCTCTAGTTATCATGTCCCCTCTCAGTCTTCTGTTCTCCAGACTAAATAAACCCTATTTTTTCAATCTTCCCTCCTAGGTAATGTTTTCTAGACCTTTAATAATTTTTGTTGCTCTTCTCTGGACTTTCTCCAATTTGTCCACATCATTCCTAAAATTTGGCATCCAGAAGTGGACACAATACTCCAGTTGAGGCCTAATCAGCGTGGAGTACTCGATCATAAGCCGGTTCGTTTATAAGCCGACCCCCACAAGATGGATAAGTAAAAATGGAAAATGTTTATAATCCATTCATAAGACGACCCTATAATTCAGGGGTCAGCAGACTTTGGCTCCCAGGCCATCAGGATAAGCCACTGGGGGCTGAGACAGTTTGTTTACCTCGAGCATCCACAGGCACGGAGGTAAACCTAAATAAACAAAGTGTCCTGGCGTGCCAGCTGCTTACCCTGACAGGACAGCAACTGGTGGGGAAATTTTTGGGGAGGGGGAGAGAAGAGAAGCTGGGAGTCAGGGGAGTAACCCCTGTGACCACCTCCACATGACCCCACCCCTAGCCTGGGACCCCCACACTCTCCCCATCCCCATCCCTTCCCACCTTATCTGGAGAGGGCAAGGGGAGGATGTCTCTGACATTGGCCGTGATTCCCCGTTCCCGGCCAATGGGAGCTGCGGGGGGTGGTGCCAGGAGGCAAGGGCAACACACGGAGACCTCTGCCCGCCCCCACCCGGGGGCCTGCAGGGAAGTGGTGACAGCCGCTTCTGAGAATGGCACGGGGCCTGCGGCGCCACAGGGGGCAATCCCGCGGGCCGGATCCAAAGCCCTGAGGGGCCAGATCTGGCCTGTGGGCTGTAGTTTGCCCACCCCGATCTCATAGACTCATAAACTTTAAAGTCAGAAGGGACCATTATGATCATCTAGTCTGACCTCCTGCACAATGCAGGCCATAGAATCTCACCCACCCACTCCTGTAACAAACCCCTAACCTATGTCTGAGTTATTGAAGTCCTCAGATTGTGGTTTGAAGACCTCAAGCTGCAGAGAATCCTCCAGCAAGTGACCCGTGCCCCATGCTGCAGAGGAAGGCGAAAAACCTCCAGGGCCTCTGCCAATCTGCCCTGGAGGAAAATTCCTTCCCGACCCCAAATATGGTGATCAGTTAAACCCTGAGCATGTGGGCAAGTCTCACCAGCCAGCACTCAGGAAAGAATTCTCTCTAGTAACTCAGATCCCACCCCATCTAACATCCCATCACAGACCACTGGGCATACTTACCTGCTGATAATCAAAGATCAATTGCCAAATTAATTGCCAAAATTAGGCTATCCCATCATACCATCCCCTCCATAAACTTATCAAGCTTAGTCTTGAAGCCAGATATGTCTTTTGCCCCCACTAGTCCCCTTGGAAGGCTGTTCCAGAACATCACTCCTCTAATGGTTAGAAACCTTCGTCTAATTTCACGTTTAAACTTCCTGATAGCCAGTTTATATCCATTTGTTCTTGTGTCCACATTGGTACTGAGCTTAAATAATTCCTCTCCCTCCCTGGTATTTATTCCTCTGATATATTTATAGAGAGCAATCATATCTCCTCTCAGCCTTCTTTTGGTTAGGCTAAACAAGCCAAGCTCTTTGAGTCTCCTTTCATATGACAGGTTTTCCAGTTCTCAGATCATCCTAGTAGCCCTTCTCTGTTCCAGTTTGAATTCATCCTTCTTAAACATGGGAGACCAGAACTGCACACAGTATTCCAAATGAGGTCTCATCAGTGCCTTGTATAACGGTACTAACACCTCCTTATCTCTAC
Organism: Mauremys mutica; assembly: GCF_020497125.1. Lineage (NCBI taxonomy): Eukaryota > Metazoa > Chordata > Testudines > Geoemydidae > Mauremys > Mauremys mutica. The sequence continues at coordinate 118,316 of NW_025422840.1, forward strand.
TGGAAATACCTCCCCTGATGCATCCTAAATCTGCATTAGCTTTTTTAACGGCCACATCACATTGGCGGCTCATAGTCATCCTGTGATCAACCAATACTCCGAGGTCCTTCTCCTCCTCTGTTACTTCCAACTGATGTGTCCCCAATTTATAACTAAAATTCTTGTTATTAATCCCTAAATGCATGACCTTGCACTTTTCACTATTAAATTTCATCCTATTACTATTACTCCAGTTTACAAGATCATGCAGATCTTCCTGTATGGTATCCCGGTCCTTCTCTGTGTTAGCAATACCTCCCAGCTTTGTGTCATCCGCAAACTTTATTAGCACATTCCCACTTTTTGTGCCAAGGTCAGTAATAAAAAAATTAAATAAGATTGGTCCCAAAACCGATCCCTGAGGAACTCCACTAGTAACCTCCTTCCAGCCTGACAGTTCACCTTTCAGTACGACCCATTGTAGTCTCCTCTTTAACCAGTTCCTTATCCACCTTTCAATTTTCATATTGATCCCCATCTTTTCGATCTAAATCATCAATGAAGATATTGAACAGAACAGGATCCAGAACTGATCCCTGTGGGACCCACTCGATATGCCCTTCGAGCTTGACTGTGAATCACTGATAACTACTAAGTAGGCACTCATCAAGGATATCCAACACAGTCTGAAGTTGACTGCATCTACATCGCACGTCATTTAGAGAATGACCCATTTGAAGAGATTGACCGTACAATTGCCCTGTCCTGTTCAAAACCAGTTCAGGGATGACCACAGGTGCTTTGCAGGTCATACCTTCTGGGATGATGGTTTTTAACTCGTGGCTTGCACTTGCATTGTGCAGAGGAAATATGCTAGAAACTGTCTTGGAAAAGCTCGGCTGCAGGCATCATCGACTACGGTAGTCTGCCATGAGCTTCATATCATTCAGGATGTTGTCAATTTCTGAGACGATCTGAGCTTGATAACTGCAGCAGATATCGTTGGCAAAGATAAACTTGCGTGAGAGTGTTGCTGGCAAGTCATTGATGTACACGTTAAATAGTATTGGTGAAGAAACTGAACCTTGAGGAAGACCATTAATCTGACACTTCCAGGAACTGCAATGGTTGTCTACGTGTATTCTGAACTACCTGTTTTGGAGGAAGAGATGTACTACTTCGATCACCCAATGCAGGGCAACTCATGAGAGTTTACACAGAATGCCTCTGTGCCAAACCATGTCATAAGCGGCAGTCAATTCCAGGAAGACTGCTCCTATCTTTAGATTTTGTTAAAAATGATTTTAGAGAAAGATGGTCAAGGCCAAGACTTGATCACAGGTGTTATGTCCCTTCCCGAACCCTGCCTGTTTAACCTCCAAGACATCATCCAGTTCTAGAGCAATTCATTTGAGGATCAAACACTCAAAACCCTTGAAATCTGTTTCACTTTGCAAGGGAAAGCCAACAAGTAAATTTTTTGGGAGGGCGGGGGAGAGGTGAGTGGGGTTTGAAGAGAAAATACTACATTAAAATAGACACACCAGAAGTATCTGTTAGATTAATAAATAGTTTAGGGCAAGAATTCATTAAGATTGATCTAGAGTTAGGTTAGATTGAAACTTTTTTCCTTTAGAACTTAAAGCAAAAAATGTTTGCTGGGTTTTTAAGGGTCAAGCTAGTTTCTGCATTTATTTGGTTAACACCGAGAAAAATATACAAGGAAAAGAACATTGTGCAAAAACCTTTCTATGCTATATTATGTTGAAAATGAATGTATTGTAATACAAACTTTCCAGCAGGTGGCAACCACTGCTTAGGTATCTCCTCATTTCTTCTGTGGCTTGAGTGACACTTTCATATAGAAAATTGATTCATTTGTGGAGTTGCTGGTTGCTGCTTCATGGTTAAGGCTGAGTTGAGGTTTGCACTTTAATCAGTGATGTTCAACATCATTGTTATGTATGAGAAATATGCATATCTTGCCTATGTTATACAAATTTCAAATTATGGCAAAATATGTTAACTAAAAAGTGTGTTTTAAGAAGGAATATTGTTTAAATTTAGATGAAGAATGAATAGGAAAACTGCCAAACTCTGTAAGTGATTGTGCTGTGATACTGTGTGCTGTTAAATGTTCTTCATTAAAACTTATTTCCAGTTCTGCATGTCTAAACTCTGCATTCCATATAATTAAAACCAGAATTTTAAAATCAAAATGCAGTCACTGCATTTAAAGTAGATTTCCTAAGCAATAAAATCTTCTTAACCTTGAATATGGGTTTTCAATATGGCTTCCAGCATAACATATTCCATCCTCTCCTAAAATTCCTACTAGTTGCCGTTTCCAAGAAAACCTAGGGACCTGTCTTGATTGACACAAAGGGTGTGTTTTTCAACCATGTTAGCTCAGTTGAGTTAGCTAAACATGACTGAAAAACCCTACTATGCTTCAGGCTAACATGTTTCCCTACTAGGCTAAAATACACCCAATTAGCACAGCTTCAAACCCAATTCTGATGTCTGACTCGGCTCATTTGCACAACTCAGGCAATTCAGAACAGCCAATTTCTGGCCACGCTGGCCAGCTGACATTTTCCCTGTTATGAGAAGCTTTCAGATGGCATAAAACCATCGGTTAGCTCCCACACCAATTTCCCTTCCCTCTGGGGTATAGAGAATGTATCAGGGGAGGAAAAGGGACCACATGCAACCCAAGGGGAATAAACCACAGGTACGAGTTCGAGCAACTTCTAGTCTGACTAGCTCAGAATCAGAGAGTTGTTGCCATATCCCTCGTTATTTTTGCTCTCTTGCACTGAATGGAGCTCAGATGCAGGAGAAAATCTAACCTGCTGTGTCTTAAAATTATTAAAATAGCCGTATTGATCCCAGTGTGTTGACTGCCATAATTTTTGTTTACACTTAAAAAGACTATCCAGAAACAGGCATGCGCACCCAGGAGTGAGTTAGAATACAGGAAAGGACGTGCATCTTGACATGCATAAAGAAATCTGTGGGTTTGATATTTCTGGTACAGAGGTGTTGAATAAACTGTAGAGGATGCAGGTCTTGTCCTGCTGCTCTGCAGTATTACAAAGAAAATATATGTTGTTTAGGAGGTGGTCTTGCATGCTTCCTGCTTTTTACTACTGCTGTAAATCAGTGAACATTTTCTTTCCAGCAGCTGCTTAGGAAACCCCTCTATCTCATCTCCAACTCCTTAGCTTTAATTCCTTTTCAAAAGCTAAGTATTGATAATCCATTCTTCAAACCTTGGAGGGCTGGATGCAATTTGCTCTAGATCCCATCAATGTCACTTCTAGACTATGAAAGAATGGCACCAGGTGCTCCATTTTCTCATCCTTCCATCCCCATGGCTGAGTGTTGCTGATTTTGTTCTACTGTACACAGTTCTACTGAAACACACTTGTGATATCTCTTGTTGGCATGGTTATTAAAATGAGTAGGACTCATGTTAGTTTTTAAAATAATAAATCTCTTTTCTCTTTTTCAGCCAGAAAACCTTGCACAGAAGCTTCCAAACCTCGTGGAATTGTGAGTGTTGGAGTTTTGACCAACTTTATTATGCTAATCAGTGTCAAATTATTTAAAAAAAAAAAGAATGCTTTGTTTGTATACATTTTTCCTTTTCAGTATAATGTGGTTTTTCCTCCTTGGTAATAAAATGCGGTACTTTGGCTACTAGCTACATTCAGTCCCATGCTGAAATTTCTTTCCGTGTCATAATTTCTTGTTCAGATTGTGTTGTGAGGGAATGTTGATTTCCTCCACCCCATCCGGTAAGAAAGTGGTGTGTACTGGTCTTCATACCAGGGCTGTGCACCTTGATCCAGCTGCGGGAGGCAACACATCTGTTGTATTGTCCTTTTCAATTAAGTATAGCCCATTTGGGTAGTAGATGCATAATACATTTTTTGAGCCCTACATTTGATGTAGTTCCCCAAACAACCATCATGCAATAGAACTGAACTTTAAATATGCTCTCCCTACCTCCCATACTGCTTTATGACAGCTATGACCTGATCTTAATGGATGGTTTGGTAGTGCAGTGTGTTTTTGAAGTACATACTGTAAATTCAAACTTAAAGGAAGCATGGGGTGTTTGAACAGTATAAGTTATCTGTCTGAGCTTGTCTTCTCAATTTGGCTGTTGAAACTGCACCTTTCTAGGACTAATGTCCACAACATAGTTTAACTGTTTTGTAGGTCATTGCAGTCTCCAGCTTGCTGAAGAGACAATCTTGCCTCATCTTGCCCTATATTTTGGGTTCGCATACACTGGAACAGTGGAACAACTTTCTTGTATTTGATATATTTAAGAGTGTTTGACATTTTGCCACCAGGCATCAAGAACTTTTAGTATTATCTGATGATGCCTTTAGAAGAGCAAGCCTAAAATTGCTTGGAGGAGGTTAATTTAAGAAGCAGCAAATAAGCAAAAGAAGTCTATTAACTAAATCAAGTAAATATATATTATCTCATGACCACCAAGCTTTGTTGTGCTACCATTATCCCATGTATTTGGTATGTAGGTGATTGCAATTGTTCTGCAGCTTCTGTAGGTCAAGTAACACAATTTAAATTGTTAGCTGAGATAATAATTGGTTTGGGGCTAGAGCAGAAAATGAAGTAAAAAGAATAATTTGCCAATAGGTTCATATTTAAAATGCTGATTTGTTACTGTATATATACCTCCTTTACTTTAGAGCAGTGTTTCCTATACTCTTGAAAGCTGAGCTCCCCTTCAGGAAAATAAAATTGAATATATCCCCCTTGCAATACCACCATGTGTTTTCAAAGATCTACTCATCTTAGTGTAATTACTTTCCATGCTTCCCACCAGGGGTGCACCCCTCACACAGAAACTTTTTTGGTGTAGAGCAGTGTTTCTCAAACTGGGGCCATCGCTTGTGTAAGGAAAGCCCCTGGCAGGCCGGGCCAGTTTGTTTACCTGCCCCGTTTGCTGGTCCAGCCGATCGTGTCTCCCCCTGGCCGCAGTTCGCTGCTCCAGGCCAATGGGAGCTGCTGGAAGTGGCGGCCAGTATGTCCCTCAGCCTGCGCCACTTCCAGCAGCTCCCATTGGCCTGTAGCGGTGAACCACGGCCGGACCTGCGGATGTGGCAGGTAAATAAACTGGCCCGGCCCGCCAGGGGCTTTCCCTACACAAGCGGAGGCCCCAGTTTGAGAAACACTGGTGTAGAGCTTTGTAATGATACTTCTGCTTTCTTATGTCCTTTGAGCAGTGAAATACTTTGTGTCAACATTAATGATCATACTTACCATCCACTGAAATGAGTGGGAGAGTTCACACTTTGGAGATATTGTTTCAGGCTGTCTTCAAACACAGGCAGACATTGCTACATAAGTTACACATGGTTTCCATTGTGAAAGTATTCTACACAACCACAAACACGAAGGACATACTTTTAAAAAACAGAAAACTGAGACTCTGCAGAACAATGGAAAAGTCTATATCCTCACTTCACCAGTTAGATCTTCCCATCTTCCCAGAGGGACACGACCCTGCTTTTGGGAAACATTGTTTCACAGTGCAATAGAAAAACTGCTTGTTCAAATCTTTTACACGCATGCTTAAATCATGAGAGTACTCATTATCTTTTGAGAATAGACATTGTAACTCTATTTTCAGGTATTGATTGCTTGCCTACAAACTTCATATAGTCTTTCTGTTTTCAAGCAGATCTTTACAGTTTAAAAGATATGGATTAAGCTCTTCTCAAATTGTAGTAATTACGGGTGTTCACCACCAGGGAGCCCTAAATGCACTTTATCAACCTTAAAATAGCCACCGAAACTTGTCTGGACTTGTCACTGTATTTACTGGTTGAAAATTGTTTTTGTAAAATTTAATTTAGTACTTTACATTTAAAAAAAAATCACATTATCGTGACAAGTAGATTCTGCATGCTTGTGTAAGTGTACATAGTTGATTTATTTGTTTGGTTTTTCCCTGTACACAGCAGGAGAGGACCTATGGCAGAATTTAGTGCAATCTGGTGACTCCTGATTTATTTTTCCTATCCTGGATATTTTGTTGTTATGAAGAAAAATTGCATTCAACAGCTTGAAATGAAACAGTTGCGAGTACAATGATCATGTGCATTACATTTGAATATTCTAATAATCATCAGCTAAGACATTCTTGATCTTAATTTCTGTTCATGATTTAAATAGATTATAAGTGAAACCTTAGAATATGTTAATTAGTGTTGTAAAATTTACTGTCATGCTCAGAAAGAGAAATGTCTGTGAAGGTTTTTTTCTCTTCCAATTTCAGATTGAACATTTTGCCAACTGATTATCTAACCAAAGTCCTTGAGGGTAACAGGTGGTGTTGTTTGTTCTTTTCCCCCCAGGTACCTTCATTCAAATAACATAGTTGTTGTACCTGAAGGTAAGTGCCCTACTAGCTTCAAAATAAGTGGCAGAAACTATCAAATATTTTATTCTATTCAGTAAAAGGCCTGTTTTCCTTATGTTCCCATGAAATTCTGAAGATATCCACAGAAATACACCACTGTAGTGCTTAGAATGTTGATATCCTTGTTTGTACTATGTTAAACTATTTTATTAAACTTTCAGATGCATCTACATGTTGTTCGCTCTAGTTCCAATTACAGGAAGTGAAAAGACTAAATGGCACTTATCAATAAAACAACGTTCCAGGATCATTCCTGCTCGCTAAGCCAATTATTACATACAATACTTTCATTTTGCTTGGTCATGATTGGTAGGTTTAAACCTAAAGCATCAATAATTGCATTGGCCTTTCTATTCCTTTCATTTTATTGTGGAGCAAACATGTCCTACCTTCAGAAAAGAAAACTTTAAATTCCCAGTCTGGGGTGAGTAAATCAGATAAAGATGATGGCAAAGTAAAGTAAAAAGTAATTTCATGGGAGAAGAATCATGGTTGGAATAATATCAAAATCTATGGTCTCTTATGTGTGATTTATTTTTTTTCATATTTCTATACCCCCAATACTGCTTGTTATCAATAGAAGCGCTTACAAATACTTAACTCCCATGACATTCAGTTATGAGACCAATGGTTTTAATACCTCACAGTCTGCTCAGATATAGGAATTAGATATTGAGGCCTTCTATCATCTCATAGTCCTATTAAGGTTTTAACATTACTCCTGGGTCACATTCATTTTTTTTTTTTTGGTCTCTATTCTCTCACTAGCTATTGGCTCCTTGGTTAAACTGCAGTTTCTGGACCTAAGTGACAACGCTCTTGAAATTGTGTGCCCTGAGATTGGCCGCCTGAGGTCTTTACGTCACCTTCGATTAGCCAACAACCAACTGAAATACTTACCTGCAGGTGAGGGGATCAGAGCAGTGACAAATGGATCTGGCCTAAAACTAAATTTGTACGTGTATTTACGTTGTACACTTCAATTCTGTGATTTGAAAAAAAGGCTGATGCAAGTAAATTTTAGAGCAGAATGGGCAGGGGGACTGTTATCCTCAGTTTTATATAGTGCCAAACATACTCTGTGTTTAACAAATAAAAAGTCGTAATTTTCCCAGTAGCATGCTATTTCTGATGGTGGACTTTGGATAGAAAAATGTCCGAAGGATTCTTTTTTCATATGGATCGTCTATGATATTCTTTGCTATTGTATCAATAATATTTCAAGCTTCTTGAAGGAGACATAAAACGCTAACAACAAACGTCGCATTGACAAAATGACCTTAATTCCTATTTTACAGAATTTAAAGGATTAAAGTCTTCTCTTACTCTTATGTCGCAACTGTCCCGTGTCTATGGTCCCTAAAGAGACACTACTCATGTAGCTTTGCCTGTAGTTTATTTACCTCACTGTGGCAATAGATGACAAATGTTGATCTAACCGCTTATTAAAAAAAGCAAGTACATCACTTCCTCAATATAACGCCACCCGATATAACACGAATTTGGATATAACGCGTTAGAGCAGTGCTCCAGGGAGGCGGGGCTGCACACTCGGGTGGATCAAAGCAAGTTCAATATAACACGGACTCACCTATAATGTGGTAAGATTTTTTGGCTCCCAAGGACAGCGTTATATCGAGGTAGAGGTGTATTGTCCAAAAGAAATCTGACACACCATTAGAAAAAGATTGACCCTTGGCATTTTTTCAACGGCTTTATTTTGTTTCTTGCTTATCAAAGCATTTAAAAGTAACTTTCCCCCAAATGAAGCTGTTTGCTTGTCAGGTTGTTTTTTAAAACCTTGGTTTGTTTTTTACTGTGTTTTGATCTGTGCAGAAGATAGCGTCTAAGGTCAGCATTTCAAAAAATGATTTACTTAATCTAACAGGATTAACTTTTGGCTGGAATTTTAACTAAATTTTGAACATGTCCTTCATGTGTTTGCAAAACACAAATTTTGCATTCTTTAGGAAGATGCTATAGCTGTTTCTTAAAGCTTTGAGCACAGAAATTGAGCTGTCCTTTGCCTCTGTTTTTTAAGCTGTAATAAGGTAAGCTTTACAGACTAATGCAAAAAGTGGTGGTGATTAGAAATTATAAATGTACACAACTCTGTATGTAATGAAATTACATAAACCTGTAAACATTATGACACAAAGCAAGTAAAATTTTCATCAGCTTTCAGATAGATGCTTCTTTCTTTTGAGTTTGCATGAGGATGCTTGTGTTCCTTATAGATAACTTACCTTGCGGTGTCATACCATGAAAGAAAGATTTGTTCAAAGAAAAACTGACACATTTCCTGCAAAACTTCACACACAAACTTAAAAAGGTTCCAAAAAAGGAGACTTTGAAAAGGATAATTTACATTACTGAAAGGTTGATTGTGTCTACCACGTTTGATTAGGAACTAGTGTTACTGTGTAGGCAAGCTGCATTTATTTCCTTGTGAATTATATGAAATTTTGGATGTTAAGCTTCCTTATTTTGTGCACTCAAAGCCTTGGGTGCATGAAAATTTCAGATGCACAGCAGGCTGTTTGTATGCCAGAGGATCCAGCAACATTTAGGTGTTGTGGTGCTGATGTAGGGTCTATGTATATAAACAGCTTAATGCTACTCTTACTAACCACTTCCTTTTCAAAATGCTGTCTGTATGGCTGAACGATATGCAGCTTGTGCATTATCAGTCTGAGCAAAATGAATCTTTCATTTCTGTGAAGCGTTAGCTCTGCTACTCTATTGCATTGAATGTTTCCTGCCCATAATGCTTCCTGGAGGGAAACTTCATAAGTACATTTGAATAGCTTTTGTCTTGTCATTACAAAAGATTGTGAACATTTTTATTCACAGAACTCTGCAAGGAGGATTAATTAATGAAATGTTGGATTTTTAAAACCTGGAGGAAATAAGTTAAGGATTCTAAGGGAGATTGGCATCTTAATGGGACGAAATTAGGGGCCCAAGATAATCTTCATCCAAGAATATTAAAGGAACTGGCAGATGAAATTGCAAGCCCATTACCAAGAATTTTTAAGGAATCTGTAAACTCAGGGGCTGTACCGTATGACTGGAGAATTGCTAATATAGTTCCTATCTTTAAGAAAGGGAAAAAACGTGGTTCGGGCAACTACAGGCCTGTCAGTTTGACATCTGTAGTATGCAAGGTCTTGAAAAAAAATTTGAAGGAAAAAGTAGTCAAGGACATTGAGGTCAATGGTAATTGGGACAAAATACAACATGGTTTTACAAAAGGTAGATCCTGCCAAACCAACCTGATCTCCTTCATTGAGACGCTAACAGATTTTTTAGACAAAGGAAATGCAGTGGATCTAATTTGCCTCGATTTCAGTAAGGCATTTGATACGGTTCCACATGGGGAATTATTAGCTAAATTGGAAAAGATGGGGATCAATATGAAAATTGAAAGGTGGATAAGAAACTGGTTAAAGGGGAGACGACAACAGATCGTACTGAAAGTTGAATTGTCAGGCTGGAGGGAAGTTACTAGTAGAGTTCCTCAGGGATCGGTTTTGGGACCAGTCTTATTTAATCTTTTTATTACTGACCTTGGCACAAAAAGTGGGAATGTGCTAATAAAGTTTGCGGATGACACAAAGCTGGGAGGTATTGCTAACACAGAGAAGGACCGGGATACCATACAGGAAGATCTGCATGACCTTGTAAACTGGAGTAATAGTAATAGGATGAAATTTAATAGTGAAAAGTGGAAGGTCGTGCATTTAGGGATTAATAACAAGAACTATTGTTATAAGCTGGGGAGGCATCAGTTGGAAGTAACTGAGGAGGAGCAGGACCTTGGAGTATTGGTTGATCACAGGATGACTATGAGCCGCCAATGTGATATTGTGAAAAAAGCTAATGCGGTCTTGGGATGCATCAGGCGAGGTATTTACAGTAGAGATAAGGAGGTGTTAGTACCATTCTACAAGGCACTGGTGAGACCTCATCTGGAATATTGTGTGCAGTTCTGGTCTTCCATGTTTAAGAAGGATGAATTCAAACTGGAACAGAGAAGGGCTACTAGGATGATCCGAGAACTGGAAAACCTGTCATATGAAAGGAGACTCAAAGAGCTTGGCTTGTTTAGCCTAACCAAAAGAAGGCTGAGGGGAGATATGATTGCTCTCTATAAATATATCAGAGGAGCAAATACCAGGGAGGGAGAGGAATTATTTAAGCTCAGTACCAATGTGGACACAAGAACAAATGGATATAAACTGGCTATCAGGAAGTTTAGACTTGTAATTAGACGAAGGTATCTAACTATCAGAGAGTGAAGTTCTGGAACAGCCTTCCAAGAGGAATAGTGGGGGCAAAAGACATATCTGGCTTCAAGACTAAGCTTGATAAATTTATGGAGGGGATGGTATAATGGGATAGCCTAATTTTGGCAATGAATTCGTCTTTGACTACTACCAGTAAATATGCCCAATGGCTTGTGATGGGATGTTGGATGGGGTGGGATCTGAGTTACTACAGAGAATTCTTTCCTGGGTGTCTGGCTGGAGAGTCTTGCCCACATGCTCAGGGTTTAGCTGATTGCCATATTTGGGGTCAGGAAGAAATTTTCCTCCAGGGCAGATTGGCAGAAGCCCTGTGAGCACAGGTCACTTGCTGGAAGATTCTCTGCACCTTGAAGTCTTTAAACCATAATTTGAGAACTTCAATGGCTCAGACACGAGTTTGATACAGGAGTGGGTGGGTGAGATTCTGTGGCCTGCATTGTGCAGGAGGTCAGACTAGATGATCATAATGGTCCCATCTGACCTTAAAGTCTATGATTCTGTGAAGTTTTGATAAATAGCTTGAAATGGTCTAGTCTCTTTTAGTTATGTTGGGGTACAGGTAGCATGTGAACCTCATAGTAAGCTGTTCTACAGTATTCATGCTAGAAAGCTGGCAGATTTAATAAAATGGATGAAACTGAGCTCTAACTTCATGGTAGCATAAAATGTTTTTCTAGTTTTAATGTTTTTTGCCAACTACCTCTCTTTATCTGGATAGTACACTGCTGCTAGGCAAGGACAGCTGCTTCTTCCCTCCTTTTGGTAATCAGAGGGTGTTACAGAATAACCAGCAAATTACCTAGTTGGTAGAACTGAAAAATCTGTGACTTAAAATACAGCTTGTTAGAAAAAACAAAATGGCTTGCAGGTACATGAGATGGTAAATTGTTAGTCACCTATCAGCCCTGGTGCCCTTTTTTGGGTGTTTTTTTTTTTTTTTAACTCTTGGCTTAGTCCCAAGTAAAGTGGATTTGCTTGCCATTTGTACATATCACACAAGCACTACATAGCTGGTAATAAAGACTGTGACCGGAATAGCAGAAAGCATCAGGTCACAATGGAAGATCCAAATAAGTCAGCAAGCAGCGATCAGCCATTCTGTAACCGGACAGGCTAACCTATAGCATAATGTCTCTACATGAAAAAAACCATATTTAAGAACTTTTGGCCTGACCTTCCAAGTACTGAGTGCCCTCAACACCTAATGAAGTTGTGAGCACCTAGTGGAATGAAGTCCTATGCTCAGTAATATTCTTAATGACCTTGATGATGTTCAGACAGTTTTAATTGCGACTTCAAGACAGTGTGGCTGTAATAACACGTGAGTGATCAAACATTTACAGGAATATTCCAGCACACTTCAAATTTTTGAGCTGAACTATGTCCTCTTCCTTGGTTGTAGCTGGTTAGTAGGTGTAGCAAACATTAAAATTAATCTAAATCACAGTAAACAGTTGGGTCACTGTCGTTTTTAGATACTGCTTTCACAATGATGCCCTCATTAAACGCTAGAAGTTAGCTTTAGACTTGTCATACAGAACACAGAAATAGCTTTATTTAAAAAAAAAATTTCAGGGAAAAGATGAGCCTTATGGGGGCATGGACTGTGTTCCTCTTATTTGGAAAGCATCTAGCCCATTTTGGCACTACCATAATATATACACATCTTCCTTTGATGCTTATTAAAGGTGACAGAGTCAGTGCCATCCAATGATTAGATTATTTGGTTTGGCCTCAAGGCACCTTGGTTAAATTCAGACTCAGCCATTAAATCAGTCTGGCTTCCTTTTCTTCTTCTTTAAAATTTTATAAAACCTTATTTATCCCACAGATGAAGTGGTAGAGCTGATGACAAAACATACCCACATATAAATAACAAAAGTGCCCAATTTTGAGGGGGTGGGTGGGAAATTGTCCAGAATAAACATGCAAACCTTCATAATATCTTGCAATAAAATTGGTTAGAAGGAAAATGTTTTATAAAAGCCTCTTCAAGTAAGTTTTTGAATGTACTGCTGTTAGGGTTAGTTACTAGACGGGCATCTTCACATGAAATGGCAGCCATCAGTATCTGGATCCTACTTCCACCACAGCCATCTTTACAAAGTCAGCACTGCTTCAAAGAATCACTGATGATGATAAGCAATAAGAAACAAATGTATTGTGAGGCATAAGGTTTGCAAAGTTCTTGGAGCTCTTTTCTGATGAATGTTCAAATCATTTTATTTAATAAAGTGTAAATTATGACGTTTTAAGGTTTAATAACCTGTCTTGCTTGGTATTTGTACACAATATTATTGAATATAAAGTACATTTCTCTGATACTTACAATTAACTGTACCAGTTTATCTCCAAAATTCTTGAGGGTTGGGGACGGGGGTAGAGCTGACTCCCTAAATGGATTATCTCTTTTGATAGGTAGGCTGATTCTTCATATAGCTAAGAAAATCATATCCTCTAAAGCAGTGGTTCCCAAACTTGTTCCGCCGCTTGTGCAGGGAAAGCCCCTGGCGGGCCGGGCTGGTTTGTTTACCTGCCACGTCCGCAGGTTTGGCCAATTGCGGCTCCCAGTGGCCGTGGTTCGCTGCTCCCGGCCAACGGGAGCTGCTGCTATTGTGCATAACCTAACTTCTACTCTGTTTAGAGATTTCTTATTCTCATTTCAAAGCTTTGTTTTACAAGTTCTAGTTCAGAATTGTTTCTCTTAGCTGTAGATTTTCCACTATTTGTGCCTGTTGCAATTATACTATAATTTGTCTGTGCAGATCTTCCAGTTCTAAACAGCTACTTAGTTTGTAATAAGGTTTAGCTTCAGTTTCTCATTCACAATTACGTACAGGATTCTTTAATGCGTTTTAAAAAAAAACTTTAAGCTTAATATTTACTGTTTATGAGAGGCCTTTTCCACAAAAGTAGTATTGCATCATATCACTTGTTCCACCTGAATTCCTTTGCAAACTGTTGAATAGATATTTTGTCCAGACTTAAATTTAGGTCAGGGGTATTTCTGATGTGTAATCCATTGCTGTAGACATGGCTACTGTTATGGTTCAGCTTGATTTCAAATCATAATGTTTTGAGGATAGAGTGTTGTTTCCATTTTTAGGGGTTAAATTTTGGTTGCACCGAAGTCAACGAATCCAGGTTTTGGCACTAGATGTCGTTAAAATGAGGGTGTGTTAATTGGCTCACTGTAGTTACAGTTAAGTCTTCATGTATGACAAGACAGGTGTTTTTATTGCATGTTACTTGAGATACATGTTGCTTGTTAGATGCAAGTTGTAGCATCTTGCTCTGACTTAATTAAAAATAAGGTTATGTTTATTCAGCAAATGTTATAGTTAATTATAGATTTAGTAAATGAAAAGCTTAATGTTTTGCCAAGTTTTGAAGGAAATTGAAGTAATTAAACAAAGACTTGTGCGTGGTTTATGCTCCCAACCCATGTTTTGGCAAAGTTCCCTTTCAATAAATGTGTGCATTGCTTTTTAAAAAAAACATTTAAGAAAAAATTAGCAAATACCTTTGGTTGGAGCAAATCAAGTTTCCCTGGTCATATTTAGCTTTTCATACTTTGATTAACAATAAGAGTTGGGTCCTTAGTCAGGGGAAAAAGTATGTGGTCTGGTAATATAACTCTTTGTACCCAAATGAATGATACGGATAGCAGTTTCTTCATCTGATTCATAAAGAGAATTTGCGGCTTGATGATGGTTTAGCAACACATGATGTGGTTGAAGAGAGGTGCCAGAACCCTTTGCAATAGTCAAATGCAGGTTTTGCAGATGCCCTTCCTTTTCTATATAAGGCAATATCATGTGGTTTCCATCTCAAATTGATATTCCTTTGCTGTCTTTAGAGACTTCTGCCTCTTATGTGCCCGAGCTGCCATTTTACTTCCTCTCTGTTAAACCAAAAGGAAATGGTATTTATCTGCCTCTAGCATTTCTGAAGTACATACTGCCATAACATTTAACTGCCTTGGTACCATGTATTGGATCCAGGCTGGATTCTGAAATTCACCCATTGTTTCCCCTGCCCCCTTGATATTTTCAAGGCAAATTATTTTAGAAGTAAAATAGTCAACTTAAACATTAAAATATAATTATATAGATGTAAAACTTTCTTCTTCTTCAAAGTACTGTACAAAGATGAATTGATCCTAAGACCATCCATGTGAAGTTGATAAGGGAGTGTGTTAACCTCATTTTACAGCTGGAGAAGCAGAATTTAATGTAAATGATTTGCTGTAGGCTACAGAGATGATCAGTGTTAGAGCCAGGATTAGAACTTGGGTGTTCCTGGCTCCCAGTCCCTTTGCTAAGAACACACCTTTTTGAAGTTTATTGTATTAAATATTTGAAGAGAGAAGATATCTGTCTTCTCTGTATTGAAAGTGCAATATGTATGTTCAGGTGCTTAACTGATGGTTTGTATGTAAAATATTTTTTTGCATGTCACACTGATATATGCATATGCTAACTTTTCTGGAATAAAGTGTATAATTTGCTTTAAAAATGTGAAATGAGTAGTGGGAAGCCCCAGTATAGCAATAAGATGAATAAAATATGTTTTTCAGCTGAAACTACTCACTTTTGCAGAAGGCTAAGTAGCAGGGGTAAAGATGAATTTCAAAACAACAATGTACAGATAACCATCTGAGGACCTCACCCCATATAAATAGACTCCTGTGGTAACAGATCAGAATGGTTCACACACACCCCCTGCCCCCATTAAAAATATAAATCAAGCTGTAACTTTTGATCACCACTGTGTATTTATAAAATAATCCTAGGAATGTTACCACTTGATTACCACCAAGTCTGTTTTGCTTAGCAGTTTAAGTGAAGTTTTAAGACTGGAAAATTACATATTTGTCCCTTTTTTCTCATTTTGTAAGTTGCCATTTGTACAATATATGTATTTAGAATTCATACAGATGACATATTCTGAAATACTTCTCAGTATTTTTCTACTCAACAAGTCTTGAATGCCCTACTTAGTGTTTCTGAGCTGAGCTCAATATTAGGTATTTCAATAAATCTCCATGAACAAGTAGTGCTTAAATAGCTTCTTTTCCTTTCCTCTCTGCAAAAGAAATAGATTTTCACTGCTTAGAAGAGTACGGCATGCCAACGTTCTATTCTCATTCTAGAACTTGGAATTAAAATATACAATCTGCCTAATTTTTGGAATTAATTTTCAGTATCTTGATTTAGACTTGCAAAGAAGAATCTGTGTTATTAATCTTGAGGTTTTCTCCTTATTTTCACTACTCTTCAGTGCTGCTTCTTATTAGGTTAAATTACTTTGGTGCCTTTTATTAAAGATTAAATATCTTACAATGTTCCTGGCTTTAAATGCAAGGCACAAACTGGACCCTTTTCTGTTTCAGAGTTGGCATAGACTTAGTCCACTCTGGTTTCCTAATTTAGTAACGTATAAAAATATGCACGACGGGGCAGGTTTGGTATGTCAGGCACCCATCCAGGAGTGTGGTGTTTGTAAGTAACTGGACTTGTGGGCATTTGAGGAAAACATAGGTTAGGTTGCACAAGCATTGCACTTTGCAAGTACATAACTATTTAAAGGAGCACTATCTCCTAAATAAAGTCAGGCATAATTGTTTTTTTAACACAAAATATATTGTTTCTATTAAAGTAGATTGGCATTTAATTTTAGATTTGTGTTCTCCTCAGTTAACACAATGTCTGTAAAATGCTTGTTCTGTTTAGTAAGTTTAATTTCTAGCCAAACTATATTTACCATATAAAACTGAAAGTCAACCCAACAGGGTTTGTTATATTTTTCCCTCCCGTAGGCTCTTTCCAGCAGAAATGGAATCTTCATTTGATATTTAAAGTTGTCCATGAAATGTATATGAAGAGTTATTGACAATTCCACTAATTTCTATGAAAGGAAAGAAAAGGTTAAATGGTTCTGGCACAGATTTTGGGTAATTAATTATATATACCTATTGCCTTCAAAGCTTTAGAATCTGGACTCAGTAGTGATTGTCAGGATGTCTGATATTTTCAAGGGGCCTCTCAAACACTACTTTGAAAAAACTCAAACAACTGTGGTGCCACTTTCTTCACTTAGTTTTTGCTTCCATAAAAATTGGGGGCATACAGCTGAAATTCTTAGGACTCTGATATTAATGTCAGTGGGAGTTTGGCACCTGCTGTTTGTGTCTTTGAAAAAATCTCTTATAATGCAAAAAGTACACTAATCTAATTCAACCCATTATTTTGAAAACCTCATTCTTAAATGACTTTTCTCCAAGTAATTCAGCCTGAAAAGTATAAGAATCACAGAGGAAAAAAATTAAGGTTGCTCTGTTTTATTTTAATAACATTTTCCTCAAATGCTGAAATTTTGGAAGTAATCAATTAAGATCAATAACCACATTTCTATTTCTTTAGCTACTCTAATATAATACTCATCCACTCTCATATATAGCTGTTGTTATTTTACGATGCATTGTTAATACCTAAGGTTTCATAAACTACAAGGCAGACTTGACTCCCAAGATACGTAGAAGAAGGACATATGTTAAAAGGATCCTATTTTAAAGAGATGCTTTTGGTTTTGGGTTTGTTGGAAGAAAAGAGAACAACTTCTTACATGTCTCCTTGTATAAATTTATCTCTGACATCAAGCAGGAATGAGATGTGTTAAGTTTTTTTTTCATTTTAAGAAATCCAAAAGGAGAACCATCTCTTAAAAGGAGTTATACTTGAAATGCAAAATGGCAGATGAGTGCTTACTATGGGAAGAATTTTATCTTACAGAATTAAACAAAGCAGAAAGCAATAGTTTGTACTAGTAAGCTTTTGTGTAAAGCCCAACCGTCGTGACAAGTATTTTGTAAATTAATACTGAGAAGCTGTATGAATTTTTGCAGTAATCTATTTTTCTCATGGATTTTCTGTTTGAGTTAAACTCTTAATAAAACTACTAACACTTCTGACAGACTGTGAATTTAAATGATGGATAGGGAAGTGAAGACAAAGAAGACAAATGCCAGTAAATTCCTGGAAATTTAACCTGAAACTAAAGCCTTTCTGTGCAGACTCTGACCTGTACAGCATGTCAAAATGAGTCATCTCTGTGTACAGAGAAGTGCACTATTCTCTGTCTGCTTACTGCTTTTTATGGTTATTTTCTTTCCACAGTTCTGTGCCACTTCCTGCCTGTTGAGGAGCTTTTGAAAGCCTCTTTATTAGTGTCATACAGTATTTCTTAGCGCACAACAAAAGGTTCATAATACCACTGTACACTGATAGCAAAAATACTAATACTAAGAATATAATCTGCAATGATTTAGCTATATTTTTTCTAAATTAAAATGTTTATCTAGAGTGTACATTTTTATTCCAACAATTTTCTCAAACACGTGTCTGTAGGGATTAATGGAGCTAAAACATCATTACCAACATGTATAAAAGAGAATATATAAAACCCAAACCTTGTCTCTCTCTTTCAAGAGAAACCTTTGAGATTCCCAGTTGTCAAGTTAGTTACTATGAGGCTGCATAGCAGATTTGCAAAAATCCAGCCGTTAAATGTTTTTGTTTTCTGTTGTAATTCAGTAAACCTGAAATCAGTGAATAAAGAAAATATCTAAAGCAATTGGAAAAAACTATCATAATTTTAAAATCATAATTTTAACACTTTTGAAATCGTTTTGTGTCCAGTTTAAAAAAATCTAAATAGAATTTGCTGTTCCAATAGTATTTAAACAAAAAGCACTTAGCCTTTAAGTAACTAGTAATTTAAAAATTTAAAACTATATAAATAAGGGGTTGTAGAACACATTGTACTGGTGTAGCCAACAATATACTTAGATTTCTGCAGTATATCTCATTCCAGATGTCACTTGGCTTTACAAACCATGCATAGCAGTCATTTAATCTGCCACTGAAGCCTACTTTAAGATCTATCCAGAAAGCTGTTCCTGTACAAATTTGAGCTGCAGTTAAATTTGCAGCTATGTATCAGTAACTTACAGGTTGAAAATCTTGCGAGAACATTTTTAACTATAATCTGGAAACCCAGGAAATTGAGTCAAGACTAAATTGAAATATGAAAAAGCATTGTCACCTAAATAACCTTAACTCTACCCTGTAAATGACATTAACCTCCAGTCTTCCCTTCTCTGATTCTATTGTACTTTCTTCATAAAATGTTATTTTTGGATCAAGCACTTTGCTGAGAGCGTTAAGTAGTACACAGCCTAAGTATGCTGATGTGTTAAAACTGGAAAAACTGCTGCCCTTGTTCAGCGTGTAGGTATTGTATCAAAAATGTGATTCACATTTTCACCTGTTTTATAACTGATTTCATAGATGTCTCTGATATTAAGTAATAGTACTTCATTGTAAATGTTGCTCTTTTTTCATGTAAGTGCTATAATTTTAATGGTTTAGGCCTAGGAGTTTTGTGTATATATAGGTATACTTGCCCAGTATCTAATAATACTTACAAAATTGTTGACCAGAGAATCTTAATGAAGGCTGGGCTTTTCCAGAGGGTATGGCTGGAGAGTCTTGCCCGCATGCTCGGGGTTCAGCTGACCGCCATATTTGGGGTCGGGAAGGAATTTTCCTCCAGGGCAGATTGGCAGTGGCTCTGGAGGTTTTTCGCCTTCCTCCGAAGCATGGGGCAGGGGTCGCTTGCTAAAGGAGTTTGTAGATCGGCTTATGTGGCCTGCATCTTGCAGGAGGTCAGACTAGATGATCATAATGGTCCCTTCTGATCTTGAATTCTATGATTCTATGATTCTATGACCAACTTCAATATGGTGTTTTGTCTAATCAGGAATTTTTTAAATGATTTTTTTCATGGTCTTCCTTATTGTCATAAAGAAGGCCAGAGTTAGAACAACCATGGTACAGTTAGGTGTACAACCTGCTAGCTTTTGTGGTTGCTAATTAAATTAACTTCTCTGTGAAGGACAAATCTCAGAGTCTCTGGTTTTTCTTCTTCTTCTTTGTCCTTAAATATGTTTTACTTTATGTAGTCAGTCATATCTTCTATAGACTACAATAAGCTTTATTGCTTCTTACTCCTGTTAATTCTGCAGAATCAACATGAACAGTGTGTGAACTGGAATCTGCTCATTTGCTTTATCAGCAGAATTTATACCAAAATGTTGGTATATGAACAGTTAAATGCAGGTGTACAAGTCTACTGAGAAAAATGGAGTTTTAGAGAAATTACTGAAGACAAAATGTGGCTATTTAATTTTGAGGATGATTCACCAGGAGGAAAGAACCCAACTTTACTTTCAGATCCCATGTTGAGTTTGCAGGGCTGGCAGTTTGAAAAATAAATGGCATTATGTTCTGTTTACAAGTAAAAAGTTTTTTTTCCCACCTGAGTCAGTTTTCAGAGTAGATATGCACTTCTGAATTGTGGGTGTCGATAACTAGATGATCATAATTGTTGCTCCTGTCCTTAAAATCTATTAATATACTGCATTTTCATACTTTATAATATGTCTTAAGTTCAACCTTAACTCTCAATTGCCTGATCTTTCAGTATTAGTCTTTCTGATAACTGTTTTTTATAAAGATTTTTACCCTTAGTTACTAATTGTTAAGCTGGAAATAATCTATGTTTTCCTTTGGTAATTGACTTAATTTTTTAAAAACCTTTGATTTAGGAATTTCTCAGTGGTAAGTGGCCTAGTGGATGGAATTAGAGATTCATAGATTCTAAGGCCAGAAGGAACCATTATGATCATTTGGTCTGATCTCCTGTATAATACAGACCATGGAATTCCCCCCCGAATTCCTAGAGCATATTTTATTTCCAGTCTGAATTTGTCTAGATTCAACTTCCAGTCATTTGATCATGTGTTATAGCTTTTTCTGCTAGATTGAAGAGCTCATTATTAAATATTTGTTCACCGTGTAGATACTTGTAGACTGCAATCAGGTTACCCCTTAACATTGTCTTTGTTAAGCTAAATAGACAGGTTCAAGCAGCTCAGTCATTATAAGGCATGGCTTCTAAACCTGTAATCATTCTTCTGACTCGCTTCTGAACCCTCTCCAATTTATCAGCATCCTTCTTGAATCATCATTATTGTCCATTGCCCGAGATTTTACTCAGAACTGTAGTTCCCTGTGGACATGTTTGTGCTCCTTGTATCTGGAAATTTATTGGTTATACTGAGCCATGCCCATTTGCTCCGCACTCTTTTCTTCTGCTCTTATTTGTTCCAGGCAGTCTCATCTCCTCCAGACTCCTCTGACCTCAGCAGCTCCAGCAATCCTGCCATGTGTAGGACTTCTGTAGGACTTCCTTCTCTCCCCTTCCTTTAGGGCTGGTCTACACTGCACAGTTAGAGTGACATAAGGCAGCTTATGTCGACCTAATTATGACAGTGTCTACACTACAGCCTTCCTCTTGCTGATGTAAGTGCCCTACTACACCGACAAAATAATTCCACCTCAGTGAGAGGTGTAAGGTGGACATGTAGATACTGTGTCCCTTGCATTGACTTTCTTGTCAATTTCGCGGCAGGAGAAATTGACAAGAAACCCCCAGGCTCCCCTGGAGCCGGCTCACCTGAGAGTCAGGGCGAGAACCCTGAGGGGCCCCATTCCGGGAGTCAGGAAAAGAAGCCCTGGGTGGCTTCCCTGCAGTTCCTGGGTGGGAGCCAGGGGGAAGCCACCAGGGGATCTTGGCCCCCTTGCCTGCTCTCCACCAGGAGCCAGGATGTCTTGTCAGTTGCACAGCTTGCAGCCATGAAATTGACTATGCTTCCGGGCACCCAGAGGGGAGCAGGCAAAGGGGTCAAGAAGCCCAGGTGGCTTCCTTGTACTCAGTGGAGAACTGAGCGGGAGGGCAACCCACTGGGAGCCTGTGGAGCAGCGAGGCTCCCAAAGGGAGCTGCCAGCGGAGCTGAGAAACCGGGCTCTCGGCTCCTCATACTGCCCCTTTTAGGTCAGTCGAAGTGCTCCTGGTGAGGATGTGCACCATTGACCCAAGGAGAGTAGTGTGGACATGAACCACCGCGTAATTACTGTGGTGGCTATAAGTCGGCCTTATATAGGTTGACTTACCTTTCTAGTGTAGATATATCCTTAGACTGGGGTTGGGTTGGCAAGAACACTGGGAACGCCTAAACTCAGCAGGTGGAACTGAGGCTGGGAGGAGAAGAGCCACCCAGTTAACATCTGTGGAGCTGTTAAGCATTGCATGCTCCTGGCTTTGCAGGACTCCACTTGTGGATGTTACATTTTGCAGGAGTGTGCAGACTTTCTGAGCTGTGCATGTTCCTCTGGGCCAGGATCTCTCCACCTGTGTGACTGTTAATATCCTCAAGGTGAATCCCCGGTAGGCCAGGGCATCATGCCAGGATGAGGAAGTTTGCGTTCTTCAATCTTTTTAAAATACTTGGGGGGGAGTGTTGCTTTACTGGGAGAAGGGCTTTATAAGGTCTTTGTATTACAAATGCTCTTCTAACTAGGTTATTATACCAAATCCATCTCCATAGTTTCTAGCACCCAACAAAGTCACTTGCTCTTTTTTCTCTGCCTTTTACATGCTTCTGTTCCCCTTTCTTGGCTATTGGGCATTCTACCTGAGACTTACTCATTTTTACTCCTCCCTGCATTCCTCCTGGATCCCTACTGTTCCACTGATGTGAACCTTTCAAGGTGATTTTTGGAAAGTGTATATCAGGGATCGGCAACCTCTGGCACGCAGCTCGCCAGGGTAAGCACCTTGGTGGGCCGGGCCGGTTTGTTTACCTGCCGCATCCGCAGGTTCAGCCGATCACAGCTCCCGCTGGCCACGGTTCGCTGTCCCAAGCCAATGGGGGCTGCGGGAAGGGCGGCCAGCACATCCCTCGGTCCACGCCACTTCCCACAGCCCCCATTGGCCTGGAGCAGCGAACTGTGGCAAGAATTTTCAAACTGTGTTGAACACCTTTTTTCTGTATCCCATATCCGTAAAATGGCATGTCTCAGTAACCTCACACATGATTTTAAAAACCAACTATCTGCCAGCCACAGACAGCAGAAGGCAAATTCGAAACCATAGGAGCGTTTTAAATTGAGTATTTTAAAATAGGAAGAGGGCCCAAAGACTCTTTATCAGATTTATAACGGGAAGCAAGACCCATTCTTAAATATGGACCAGCTACTACCACATCCTAAAGTACTACTTATAGAACAGTAGTACATATAATACCTTTGAGAGAAACCTTGCACCTGAAGGGAAAAGTGGTAAGAGTGATTTTTCCTGTGGCATGTGGGAGGTAAGGCTGATAGACTTAAGCTACCCTGTCTCCACACTTCTGCCTTTCCCATCTTTACAGCTGCCACTGTGTAATGGAGGGTTTTTAGAAATCTCCTGACCTTTGAGAATACTCCCAATGACACATTGAGCCAGAGGCCACAAGGCAAGAGTGGGAAGTTAGTTATGCAGTGATACATAACTTTAAAGAACATTAAGTTGTCATTGCTGCTTTGATCAATTCTAGAACATACTTTGATAACAATCAGATAAAGAGCTCCAGGCCGTGCCATCAAAACAATGCATTGTTTGTTTTATTTTGAAAAATGTATTTCTACACAGACTGTTTTTTAAAAAAACTGATTCTGCTACTGAGAACTGATGAGACCTGGCACACAGACCTAAATAATGAAGCTCAAATGGGGTTGTTTTTCACAGACTGATGATAGAATATTGTGAATTTGCTTTTGAAAGTCATGGGAAGTACTCGCTTATAACTGTGTCAAAGACAGAAATATAACTATCAGTGGTGCCAAAAGGTGTATTTGAATTGAAAGCTGTAATTGCTCCCTTAGCGTTTGTTTTTACCAATGAGAATGCTTTGTGTCTATGTGTTGGTCACATCCAGCAAAAGTTTCCTTAAATTTTTTTGGTCACTTTTGTTCCTATCCAACTGGATATGTGTGATCTAGAAAAGCAGATAACCAAGAATTAAAAGCTACATAACTAGTATTTTAATTTGTTCTGGTTTTGCTTTGTTTGAGCAGTTGTAGTGGTGATTTATTTGTACAATTCTATATAGATTTTCAAATCAAAGTTACCACAGTTTTTTGCTTAGGTTCTTTAATTTCCAGGTGTGTTGTGAGAAAAGAGAAGGTAACCGTTTATAAATTGTTTCAGATGATTTGATTACTAAATATAGTTGTGATGGTAACAGGTTTGTTGGCATTCTAGGTGGAGCTAGTAGTGATGTCTATAATTAAGGTAGCCTAACACTTTCCATTATAAGCCCCTATTTTCAGTTGCTTATAATTTTGCCAAACTATAATTAGTTGGTCTCCACATTTTCATGCTTCCACTCTGTCTCAGGCTGAAGTTTTTGGGAAAGTTTCAGAAAAAGTTAGGGGGAAAGAGCCATTTTTGCCAATAAAAGCATTTCCCACTCATTTCTTTAAAAATTCTTAACACCTCCATGTTTGGAGCAAGAATTTAAAATTTGGCAAGGGGATAGCCCTCATACCAGTGAGATATCTTGTATTATCTCCATGAAAATGCATTGAATTTTGACTGAGTTATTAGCCCCTAAAAACCAGCATTTGATCATGCTCTGTAGAAATTGCTAGTAAAATCATTGAACGTTCCATTGTGTGATGGGGTGTGTACCCCACACTGGCCTTGAAACATGGGCCTGAGAAGCCAGTTCACACACTAGGCTGCACCTGGAGGGAGAACCAAGCTTAACTGAGACTACAAACAGGGGAAGTTGAAAGCAGGAGAGTCTGCAGTCACTCTCTGAGAATAGAGAGGCTGTGAGAAGAAAACCTGGGGCCGAGGGAGAGTTAGCCCTGGGTCGTTGGTTGAGTAGAGAGGGCTGGCAAGCTGCCAAGAGAGACTGAGCAGCCACTGAGAGTGGAGCAGGCTCCAGTGGTAAATCTTGTTAGAAGGGCAGGATTTGGACATTGGTTTGCGTTTGTATACTTCTATCTTGGGATGTTTGTTAGATGATTCCAGGCAGGGCCTTGAGGATAAGTCTGCATTACGATAAAAGCCCCAGTACTGAGTCTCAGAGCTCAGGTCAGTGGATTTGAGCTTGCAGGACACCGGTGCAGGGGTATAAAATTGCAGTGTTGACATTCGGTCTTGGGCTGGAGCCCAGGCTCTGAGGCCTTTCCGCCTCATGTGGTCTCAGAACCTGGGCTCCAGCCCAATCTCAAACATTTGCACTGCAGTTTTATAAGCCTGCACCCGAGCCCCATGAGCCTGAGTCAGCTGACCCAGGCCAGCCGTGGCCATGTTGCAGCTCTTCTAGTGTAATGTAGACATGCCCTCTCTGGCCTTTTCCCCCCACAGCCTCTTTAGGCTCACCGTTCTCTCTGGGCCAGGACTCTCAGGGTGTGTCTACCCCTGCAGCTGGAAGTGAGCCTTCCAGCTCAGGTAGACAGACTCACGCTAACTGGGCTCAAGCTAGCATGCTAAAAATAGGCCCGTGGATGTTGGAGACTTGGGATAGCCATTTGATCTCAGACCCAGGAGGGTCAGGTGAGCTTGAGTCCCAGTTGCTGTCAGAGCCACAATGTCCATGTTAGCACGCTAGCTCAAGCCCCGCTAGTGTGAGTCTCTCGCTCCCAGCTGCAGTGCAGATGTGCTCAGAAAGGCCCCAGTAGAAAGAAGCCCAGGCAAGCAGCAGCAAGTAGTCCGAAGGAGCAGGCCTTGGCTGTTGATTATAGGGTCTCTGAGCTGGAATCCTGTGTAGTGGGAGGGTCCAGGTTCCCCTACTAGCCACTGCCAAGGGGGCATGAGTCCAGAGAAGGGGACCAGGATGACAGAGAGGCCTGAGAATAGAGTGTGAGGTCTTGTTATAAGGGAATTGAACTGTCTATTTGTAGGAATTTGTTACCCCAGAAGGGGTGGACTAAATTCTGATTTGGTCAGAAGGCCGAGTCATGGGAAGAGGCAAACCATCAAAGGACCAGAGCAGCCATTGGCAGGAAATTCTAGACAGTGAGAGAGATGCTGAGCTTGCCTGGATCCATAGAACTACTTGCATAGAAAATGCACTGGGTGTGTTCCCAGACCTCTCTGAGCCTCCTGTGGGCCCAGAGCCTGCACCCTGAACCCCCTCCTGCACCCTAACCCCCAGCCCTGAGCCCCCTCCCGCACTCAAATTCTCTCCAGGAGCCTGTGCCCTGTATCCCCTCCCGCACCCCAACTCCCTGCCCCAGCCCAGTGAAAATGAGTGAGGGTGGTGGGAGAGCAAGCGACAGAGGGAGGGGGATGGAGTGAGTGGGGGCAGGGCATCATAAAAGGGGCCACGCCTCAGGGAAGGCGGGGACAAGGGTGTTCAGTTTTGCGCAATTAGAAAGTTGGCAAGCCTAATGCACATGGAGGCTGAATTAAGGTTGTACAGGTAAAATTAAATCTGGCACTTCTGAACTATCTGAAAGATTGCCTCACCCCTCATGCCATACTGCCACAGCAGAGGCCATCAAGATGGATGCTTCTTGTTATAAAAGAGTAGGGGCAGCTGGCATGGCATTCTCTGGGAGGGCTCTGAAGTTCTGGAATGTGCTCTCCCATCCATGTCCAAAATAGTCCACATACTGAGACTTCTGTGGCATGCTGAGGGTATACTTCCAGTAGGTTGCTGGCTGGATGATCGAGTTCCTGTGGAACTGATTTTAATGCTGCTGAGATTTAATTTAATTGTATTTGCTGTATAGTTAATTATATTAGAGGGCCCAGAGCCTTGGATAGGTATCTATTATTATAAACCTAAATAAATAAAAATAACTTTTGAGATTTTGCAACTTGAATGTTCTTGGGTTTTGTATGTAATATTTACTAAGCTACTGCTGTTCTGCTTTTATCTCTTGAGTCTTTTTCTCCTCCTGGGAGCACAGAAAACACACCTCTTTGGAGCTGATGCCCACGTTCTTACAGGTGGTGGCTGGCAACAGTCAGGTTCTGAGTAACATACCTAGGGGCTGTAACAAGGCAGTTTCTCCATATTTGCGTGTGCACACACATATACACCTTTACACATACACCTTAGTTTGATGAAGGGAGGAGTTTGACTGCTGTTTTGCCTTTCCATTTGAACACTACGTCTTACAAAAATAAATTATTGATGTTGCTTTCTAACCTCTAATCCAATGGTGCCTGATATAAGGCTACCTTTTCCAGTAGCTTCTGGAGAACAACTGGATTTTAACACGTCAGCATATAGGTTGTCTACCAACACAAAATAATATCATTGGTGAAAGTAAAAGTCAGAGTCTGATTGCCTGGTTCCAAACATTTTTGTGTATTTCATATATGTGTTTACACCAGAAGTCCATCGACAAGGTAATCTTATTTTAGGGCAGGTTTACAAGAAACAACTGAGAGAACAACTTAGAGTGCTAGTTAGATTAAATACATTGCATGCAAAAAGCTACGTTAAATACAAGCTTAAATAGGTTTGTCTCGCAGTGCCCTCTGATGGTGATGAGATTCCATGTAAGCCTGACCTTAGAAAGAATGTTTCTTGGTGGTGCATGCAAGATCAAACCTATAGAAGGAACCAGCAATAGAAACATCCCTGCTGAGCTAGGGCATGCAGGAGAGCACAGAGAGGGAAATGATCACTAAGATAGCTGAGGCTTTGTTCTCTTCAGGGCTTTGAAGAGAAGAACAAGGAGACCTAGAAATGGACCTGGAATTTGACTTTAAATTAATATAGAGTGCAGAGTACTAGTGTAATGTGGTTGTATTTGTTGGCCCTGCTTAGGTGGGCCACTGCATGCTCTGCCCTCTGGGTGGCCTTTAAGATTGGCCACTAGGTGAACGCATTGCAGTAGGCCAAGCTAGAGGTGACAGGTGAAGGGCTCACAGTTGCTAGTTCTGTGTTGGCATTAGCACAATTGTTTATACTGTGATACCTATATCTTGGTACAGGAAAAAGAAAGAAATGTACCTTTTTTTGAATGAAAGTTTAAAATATGCAAATTTTAAAATGTAGCAAAAATTTTAGAGACATCCTGAAATTTTGGAATCTGACATTTCATGCCTGTGACTTTTTGATGTTGGAGCAGTTTTTCTTTTGAGGAGAGGGATGTGTTCTGGATTTGTTTTTGTGGGAGGGAGTACATACAGGCTAAGGCTATTAATTGTGTGGCACTGACACATTAACAGTCTCCTTCATGCTACTTGAGCTGTCAGCAATCTAAAACAGTCCACGTGTGTGACAAATCAGTGGTGATGGAGAATGGCCCAGCTTGATATTTTTGGGAGGGATTTCATAGCAGATGCTCTTCACAATGTTATTAAATGATTTTTCAGCCCCTTAAAACTGTTATGTAACCTCCCCCCTCCCCCCCAAATTGGACAAAGCTGAACACTTTAGAGAGACCTCCTTAGATGCCAAGACCCCAATCTTGCAAATGTGCATGGGACTGTCTGTCTGTATGTGTAAATTTAAGCTTTTGTTTAAGTGTTTGCAGAATTGAGGCCCATGCTTGAAGTCAGTGTTTTGTTTTTATTTAAGTTGTGTTTGTTAGGGTGGGGGATGGTGGTCACTATTTATATATATTTAGAGCAAGGTGGTGGTGATTTTTTTTTTCCAGAGAGTAAGTTGAATTGATTTTCTAAACTTTCAGAGAACCTCACCTTTGAACAGAGACGAAGCATGAAAAATTTCAGAGCAAAAAATGATTATTTTGTAAAGTTGTAAGTGTATGAAACTGGAGGAGAAACTTCTTTGCCAAGATCAGATCTATAATAGGCATGCATTGACAGTATAGGTATACCAATATATTGCACTTGTAAAGCACTCCTAGTACGGAGGCAGCTTATACTGGCAAAACTGCGCTTTAGCCGGCATAGCTTATTCTACTCCCCCCAAGCGAAAAAAGCTTGCAAAATTGCAGTTTCGCTGGAACAACTGCATCTATACTAGGGGCTTTTGCTGACATTGCTATGTCAGTCACAGATCACACCCCTGACCAAGATAACTACACCGGCAAAATTTTGTACTGTAAATCTGGCCTTAATATATGGTTGCAAACTTTCTATCTCCTAGCCAAAATTAAATGATAGCTAGCTAATCTCTAGAGATTGTTTGGCCACCACTTTTGGAAGGAAAAATAATACTTACACCTTTGTTCTTAACAATATATGGAGATTCTTAGGTACTCTTATAAAATCTATTCCTAATTTAAGAGCATAATATATTTTTAATTATAATGTCTTTCTTAATAAACTTCATTTGTTTCAAGAAACTCTGGGCTGAATGGAACTAAGTGACCTGTGCTCCCATGTATGGCTTATGTGCTTGAATGAAGATCAAGCCTGGAGCCCTAGTTTTTTGCCATGTTATTTCATAATGCTGTATGTCTTAAGAGCTGAATGATATGAGCTGACTTATAGAACCCTTTAGTCTCAAAAAATAAAACTGATCCATGAAGCCACTTGGGTCTTTTCAGTTTTGTTTCTTGCAAGCTTGCCATAAGTTAGGATGATTAGCTTGACCAATGGGTGGTTGCTTTTTATGTGTTCATTTGGCAAATGAAATTTACCATTAGGCCATAATTACTCAGGAAACCTGAAAAACAAAGTTATTGAACCTGTAGAACCTGAACAAATACAAAAAATGTAGAAATCAGAACACTCACCCCAAAGTTGATGGTCTTAACGCAAAAGAACTTTGACTTTTTCAGTTACATGTATTGCTGTGAGAGGATTTAAAAAAAAATCTCTCAATTATTGGCATCCTTTTTCAACTAATCTATTAAGTGAATTCAAGCAAAATAGGATTTCATGCCACTAAAACTAAGTGAAAAACCTTTCAAAACAAATGCTTAAAATTATAGGCATTAAGTAGTGACTTTCTTCATTGCATGCATCACAAACATATGGAGTTTGATACCTGTGTTCATGTTTCTTTATTTTATTGCATCAATAGTTAACATTAAGGGCTATAGTCATTAAAAGTAGTCCACGTCTTTGTTAAATTAACAATCCTTACTTGGAATCATTAACACACAGCATGTTTAAACAGTGTATTCCAGTTAGTAATTGTATTGTGTACCTTTAATGTGTGAGTTTTGTGGACTATGACTACCCATTTATGTGCTTGGAGGAATGCAATTCCAAATGACTGAAAAGGGGGCAATTCCTAGTAAAATAGAGTTTCTGGCCTAATTTTCAGAGATGCTGAGCAGCAGCAGCTCCCATTGATCTCAAGAAGAGTTGTGATTGCTCTCCGCCCCTCCAAAAATCAGGCCCTGTTATCCTAAATGCATTGTCTAGGGCAGGGGGTGGCAACCTTTGGCATGTGGCTCACCAGGGTAAGCGCCCTGATGGGCCGGGCCGGTTTGTTTACCTGCCGCATCCACAGATTCGGCCGATCACGGCTCCCACTGGCCGCAGTTCGCCGCTTCAGGCCAATGGGGACCGCGGGAAGTGGTGGCCAGCACATCCTCGGCCCGCGCCGCTTACCGCAGCCCCCCTTGGCCTGGAGCAGTGAACCTCAGCCAGAGGGAGCCGCTATCGGCCGAAC